>NW_028125598.1:0-261625 GCF_965194825.1 Balaenoptera physalus | reverse complement strand
GCTTTCCTGGGATATTTAAGGTGGAAGGAAGTGGAGGTCCTTGTCAACAGAGCAGCCCTAAACTTTGGGGTGCTTGTGTCTTGCTGATTTTCAATTTTCCCGCTTTATTCCCCTATGCGTGGAAGTGCCCTATGCTCTCTAAGCTGTGTTTTTTAGATGTTTCAGGACACACCGTACACTTCTCCAGAGTGGCTGTTGGCAATGTACATCCCGCCCATCAGTGTAGCAAGGCTCCCATTTCTCCATGGCCTGTCCTGCATTTCTGGTTTTGACACTTTTTTCAGCATGGCCCTTTTGACCGATGGGAAGCGAGCCTTCTTTGTAGCGCTGATTTGCCTTTCCAGGTTGCTTGGTTGGCCAAAAAGGGCGTATGCGTTTTTTCCTGAATATATTCAGGAAAAAACGCATACGCCCCTTTTGGCCAAGGGCATGATTGTCAACGTTTTGCCGCTTTTCATGTGCTTTAAAGGCGATTCGAATCTACCTCCTGAAATCTGTTTCCTGCAATTCTGCCTTGATTTCTAATCCTCTTCTTTGCCTTCCCTCAATATATTTGTGGACGAGAGTTATCATTTATAACTCTGCAGGTTTGTGAATTGCAGTGCCCTGAAGCTCCATTTTACAAGTCGCTTTTTTGGGAGCCGGCCGCAAAAGCGCAGGATGGCTTCAGGCCCTGTTCTGGTTCCGGGGGGCAGGCTGAGCCTGTGGTTAATTCTTCTTCCTGATGGGAAAATAGAGTGACCTGTGCCTGTCCCAACACCAAGAGCTAGTCTCTCATTGGTTCCCCGTCTTCCCGTTCATCCTCAGGACAATTTGCAACCTATACGGAACAGGAGGTTAAAGGTGCTGATGCTCCAAGTAGGGAGATTGCTAGTAAAGTGGCTGGAATGGCGAACCCGAGCACAAGGAGATGAGAAATGAGGTGCGTTTTAGAAACCTTTCCCCATCACACGGTGTACCATCTTCTGGGTTTCTCATGCATGTTTTCGATGTAGGAAGATGCCCTTGAACCTGGAGATTTGGGACCCATGCGATGGGTAGCACGCAGTATTACTTTAAAGGGTCTGCGTTTGCTCACCCAACCTCACCAAACCTCTCAGCCCCAAGAGTGTCCACCCTTATGTCTCATCCAGCTGTGGGTCTAGATATGGTCAATCCAGGTTGCATCACAGCCCCTGAACGAATTGTGTAAGAATTTCTCTCTCTTTCCCTGTCTTTGTTTCATGGGTTTTTAAAAGTAATTTATTTTTATAATGGGGTTTAGCTGCTTTTCACGGCTGTGTTTAGGCCGCTTTACACCCACTTGACACACTAACAGAGAGATATCAATACATAGGTTTTAAGATTATTACTAGTCAGATATATTCTTGTGCGGTGAATCGGGCGTGTTGAGTCCAGTTCTCTGAGCAAGGAGTAGGTCTTGTCTATTACATATTGGGTTTATGGAACGGTATCTGAGCTAATTTGAAACTCTTGTTTTATGTATCACCCCACCTCACCTTTCCCGTTAAGCAGCCATAGTGTGTTTTCTGCATGTGTGACTCTGTTCTGTTTTGTAATTCAGTGCAAGTGTAACGGTTTTTACATTCCCTGTATAAGTGACACCTTATGAGAAGTCTCCTTTTCTGTGTGACTTATTTCACTTAGAATCGTCTTACCTAAATCCACTCATCATGCTGCTACTAGCCTTTTGACATTGATTTCATGGCTGAGTGATATTCCATTGTACATAAGGGCCACAACTTTTGTATCCATTTTTAGCTTTCCTGGGATATTTAAGGTGGAAGGAAGTGGAGGTCCTTGTCAACAGAGCAGCCCTAAACTTTGGGGTGCTTGTGTCTTGCTGATTTTCAATTTTCTCGCTTTATCCCCCCATGCGTGGAAGTGCCCTATGCTCTCTAAGCTGTGTTTTTTAGATGTTTCAGGACACACCGTACACTTCTCCAGAGTGGCTGTTGGCAATGTACATCCCGCCCATCAGTGTAGCAAGGCTCCCATTTCTCCATGGCCTGTCCTGCATTTCTGGTTTTGACACTTTTTTCAGCATGGCCCTTTTGACCGATGGGAAGCGAGACTTCTTTGTAGCGCTGATTTGCCTTTCCAGGTTGCTTGGTTGGCCAAAAAGGGCGTATGCGTTTTTTCCTGAATATATTCAGGAAAAAACGCATACGCCCTTTTTGGCCAAGGGCATCATTGTCGACGTTTTGCCACTTTTCATGTGCTTTAAAGGCGATTCGAATCTACCTCCTGAAATCTGTTTCCTGCAATTCTGCCTTTATTTCAAATCCTCTTCTTTGCCTTCCCTCAATATATTTGTGGACGAGAGTTATCATTTATCACTCTGCAGGTTTGTGAATTGCAGTGCCCTGAAGCTCCATTTTACAAGTCGCTTTTTTGGGAGCCGGCCGCAAAAGCGCCGGATGGCTTCAGGCCCTGTTCTGGTTCCGGGGGGCAGGCTGAGCCTGTGGTTAATTCTTCTTCCTGATGGGAAAATAGAGTGACCTGTGCCTGTCCCAACACCAAGAGCTAGTCTCTCATTGGTTCCCCGTCTTCCCGTTCATCCTCAGGACAAATTGCAACCTGTACGGAACAGGAGGTTAAAGGTGCTGATGCTCCAAGTAGGGAGATTGCTAGTAAAGTGGCTGGAATGGCGAACCCGAGCACAAGGAGATGAGAAATGAGGTGCGTTTTAGAAACCGTTCCCCATCACACGGTGTACCATCTTCTGGGTTTCTCATGCATGTTTTCGATGTAGGAAGATGCCCTTGAACCTGGAGATTTGGGACCCATGCGATGGGTAGCACGCAGTATTACTTTAAAGGGTCTGCGTTTGCTCACCCAACCTCACCAAACCTCTCAGCCCCAAGAGTGTCCACCCTTATGTCTCATCCAGCTGTGGGTCTAGATATGGTCAATCCAGGTTGCATCACAGCCCCTGAACGAATTGTGTAAGAATTTCTCTCTCTTTCCCTGTCTTTGTTTCATGGGTTTTTAAAAGTAATTTATTTTTATAATGGGGTTTAGCTGCTTTTCACGGCTGTGTTTAGGCCGCTTTACACCCACTTGACACACTAACAGAGAGATATCAATACATAGGTTTTAAGATTATTACTAGTCAGATATATTCTTGTGCGGTGAATCGGGCGTGTTGAGTCCAGTTCTCTGAGCAAGGAGTAGGTCTTGTCTATTACATATTGGGTTTATGGAACGGTATCTGAGCTAATTTGAAACTCTTGTTTTATGTATCACCCCACCTCACCTTTCCCGTTAAGCAGCCATAGTGTGTTTTCTGCATGTGTGACTCTGTTCTGTTTTGTAATTCAGTTCAAGTGTAACGGTTTTTACATTCCCTCTATAAGTGACACCTTATGAGAAGTGTCCTTTTCTGTGTGACTTATTTCACTTAGAATCGTCTTACCTAAATCCACTCATCATGCTGCTACTAGCCTTATGACATTGATTTCATGGCTGAGTGATATTCCATTGTACATAAGGACCACAACTTTTGTATCCATTTTTCGCTTTCCTGGGATATTTAAGGTGGAAGGAAGTGGAGGTCCTTGTCAACAGAGCAGCCCTAAACTTTGGGGTGCTTGTGTCTTGCTGATTTTCAATTTTCCCGCTTTATCCCCCCATGCGTGGAAGTGCCCTATGCTCTCTAAGCTGTGTTTTTTAGATGTTTCAGGAAACACCGTACACTTCTCCAGAGTGGCTGTTGGCAATGTACATCCCGCCCATCAGTGTAGCAAGGCTCCCATTTCTCCATGGCCTGTCCTGCATTTCTGGTTTTGACACTTTTTTCAGCATGGCCCTTTTGACCGATGGGAAGCGAGCCTTCTTTGTAGCGCTGATTTGCCTTTCCAGGTTGCTTGGTTGGCCAAAAAGGGCGTATGCGTTTTTTCCTGAATATATTCAGGAAAAAACGCATACCCCCTTTTGGCCAAAGGCATGATTGTCAACGTTTTGCCGCTTTTCATGTGCTTTAAAGGCGATTCGAATCTACCTCCTGAAATCTGTTTCCTGCAATTCTGCCTTGATTTCTAATCCTCTTCTTTGCCTTCCCTCAATATATTTGTGGACGAGAGTTATCATTTATAACTCTGCAGGTTTGTGAATTGCAGTGCCCTGAAGCTCCATTTTACAAGTCGCTTTTTTGGGAGCCGGCCGCAAAAGCGCAGGATGGCTTCAGGCCCTGTTCTGGTTCCGGGGGGCAGGCTGAGCCTGTGGTTAATTCTTCTTCCTGATGGGAAAATAGAGTGACCTGTGCCTGTCCCAACACCAAGAGCTAGTCTCTCATTGGTTCCCCGTCTTCCCGTTCATCCTCAGGACAATTTGCAACCTATACGGAACAGGAGGTTAAAGGTGCTGATGCTCCAAGTAGGGAGATTGCTAGTAAAGTGGCTGGAATGGCGAACCCGAGCACAAGGAGATGAGAAATGAGGTGCGTTTTAGAAACCTTTCCCCATCACACGGTGTACCATCTTCTGGGTTTCTCATGCATGTTTTCGATGTAGGAAGATGCCCTTGAACCTGGAGATTTGGGACCCATGCGATGGGTAGCACGCAGTATTACTTTAAAGGGTCTGCGTTTGCTCACCCAACCTCACCAAACCTCTCAGCCCCAAGAGTGTCCACCCTTATGTCTCATCCAGCTGTGGGTCTAGATATGGTCAATCCAGGTTGCATCACAGCCCCTGAACGAATTGTGTAAGAATTTCTCTCTCTTTCCCTGTCTTTGTTTCATGGGTTTTTAAAAGTAATTTATTTTTATAATGGGGTTTAGCTGCTTTTCACGGCTGTGTTTAGGCCGCTTTACACCCACTTGACACACTAACAGAGAGATATCAATACATAGGTTTTAAGATTATTACTAGTCAGATATATTCTTGTGCGGTGAATCGGGCGTGTTGAGTCCAGTTCTCTGAGCAAGGAGTAGGTCTTGTCTATTACATATTGGGTTTATGGAACGGTATCTGAGCTAATTTGAAACTCTTGTTTTATGTATCACCCCACCTCACCTTTCCCGTTAAGCAGCCATAGTGTGTTTTCTGCATGTGTGACTCTGTTCTGTTTTGTAATTCAGTTCAAGTGTAACGGTTTTTACATTCCCTCTATAAGTGACACCTTATGAGAAGTGTCCTTTTCTGTGTGACTTATTTCACTTAGAATCGTCTTACCTAAATCCACTCATCATGCTGCTACTAGCCTTATGACATTGATTTCATGGCTGAGTGATATTCCATTGTACATACGGACCACAACTTTTTTATCCATTTTTCGCTTTCCTGGGATATTTAAGGTGGAAGGAAGTGGAGGTCCTTGTCAACAGAGCAGCCCTAAACTTTGGGGTGCTTGTGTCTTGCTGATTTTCAATTTTCCCACTTTATCCCCCCATGCGTGGAAGTGCCCTATGATCTCTAAGCTGTGTTTTTTAGATGTTTCAGGACACACCGTACACTTCTCCAGAGTGGCTGTTGGCAATGTACATCCCGCCCATCAGTGTAGCAAGGCTCCCATTTCTCCATGGCCTGTCCTGCATTTCTGGTTTTGACACTTTTTTCAGCATGGCCCTTTTGACCGATGGGAAGCGAGCCTTCTTTGTAGCGCTGATTTGCCTTTCCAGGTTGCTTGGTTGGCCAAAAAGGGCGTATGCGTTTTTTCCTGAATATATTCAGGAAAAAACGCATACGCCCTTTTTGGCCAAGGGCATCATTGTCAACGTTTTGCCGCTTTTCATGTGCTTTAAAGGCGATTCGAATGTACCTCCTGAAATCTGTTTCCTGCAATTCTGCCTTGATTTCAAATCCTCTTCTTTGCCTTCCCTCAATATATTTGTGGACGAGAGTTATCATTTATCACTCTGCAGGTTTGTGAATTGCAGGGCCCTGAAGCTCCATTTTACAAGTCGCTTTTTTGGGAGCCGGCCGCAAAAGCGCCGGATGGCTTCAGGCCCTGTTCTGGTTCCGGGGGGCAGGCTGAGCCTGTGGTTAATTCTTCTTCCTGATGGGAAAATAGAGTGACCTGTGCCTGTCCCAACACCAAGAGCTAGTCTCTCATTGGTTCCCCGTCTTCCCGTTCATCCTCAGGACAAATTGCAACCTGTACGGAACAGGAGGTTAAAGGTGCTGAGGCTCCAAGTAGGGAGATTGCTAGTAAAGTGGCTGGAATGGCGAACCCGAGCACAAGGAGATGAGAAATGAGGTGCGTTTTAGAAACCTTTCCCCATCACACGGTGTACCATCTTCTGGGTTTCTCATGCATGTTTTCGATGTAGGAAGATGCCCTTGAACCTGGAGATTTGGGACCCATGCGATGGGTAGCACGCAGTATTACTTTAAAGGGTCTGCGTTTGCTCACCCAACCTCACCAAAGCTCTCAGCCCCAAGAGTGTCCACCCTTATGTCTCATCCAGCTGTGGGTCTAGATATGGTCAATCCAGGTTGCATCACAGCCCCTGAACGAATTGTGTAAGAATTTCTCTCTCTTTCCCTGTCTTTGTTTCATGGGTTTTTAAAAGTAATTTATTTTTATAATGGGGTTTAGCTGCTTTTCACGGCTGTGTTTAGGCCGCTTTACACCCACTTGACACACTAACAGAGAGATATCAATACATAGGTTTTAAGATTATTACTAGTCAGATATATTCTTGTGCGGTGAATCGGGCGTGTTGAGTCCAGTTCTCTGAGCAAGGAGTAGGTCTTGTCTATTACATATTGGGTTTATGGAACGGTATCTGAGCTAATTTGAAACTCTTGTTTTATGTATCACCCCACCTCACCTTTCCCGTTAAGCAGCCATAGTGTGTTTTCTGCATGTGTGACTCTGTTCTGTTTTGTAATTCAGTTCAAGTGTAACGGTTTTTACATTCCCTCTATAAGTGACACCTTATGAGAAGTCTCCTTTTCTGTGTGACTTATTTCACTTAGAATCGTCTTACCTAAATCCACTCATCATGCTGCTACTAGCCTTATGACATTGATTTCATGGCTGAGTGATATTCCATTGTACATAAGGACCACAACTTTTTTATCCATTTTTCGCTTTCCTGGGATATTTAAGGTGGAAGGAAGTGGAGGTCCTTGTCAACAGAGCAGCCCTAAACTTTGGGGTGCTTGTGTCTTGCTGATTTTCAATTTTCCCGCTTTATTCCCCTATGCGTGGAAGTGCCCTATGCTCTCTAAGCTGTGTTTTTTAGATGTTTCAGGACACACCGTACACTTCTCCAGAGTGGCTGTTGGCAATGTACATCCCGCCCATCAGTGTAGCAAGGCTCCCATTTCTCCATGGCCTGTCCTGCATTTCTGGTTTTGACACTTTTTTCAGCATGGCCCTTTTGACCGATGGGAAGCAAGCCTTCTTTGTAGCGCTGATTTGCCTTTCCAGGTTGCTTGGTTGGCCAAAAAGGGCGTATGCGTTTTTTCCTGAATATATTCAGGAAAAAACGCATACCCCCTTTTGGCCAAGGGCATGATTGTCAACGTTTTGCCGCTTTTCATGTGCTTTAAAGGCGATTCGAATCTACCTCCTGAAATCTGTTTCCTGCAATTCTGCCTTGATTTCTAATCCTCTTCTTTGCCTTCCCTCAATATATTTGTGGACGAGAGTTATCATTTATAACTCTGCAGGTTTGTGAATTGCAGTGCCCTGAAGCTCCATTTTACAAGTCGCTTTTTTGGGAGCCGGCCGCAAAAGCGCAGGATGGCTTCAGGCCCTGTTCTGGTTCCGGGGGGCAGGCTGAGCCTGTGGTTAATTCTTCTTCCTGATGGGAAAATAGAGTGACCTGTGCCTGTCCCAACACCAAGAGCTAGTCTCTCATTGGTTCCCCGTCTTCCCGTTCATCCTCAGGACAATTTGCAACCTATACGGAACAGGAGGTTAAAGGTGCTGATGCTCCAAGTAGGGAGATTGCTAGTAAAGTGGCTGGAATGGCGAACCCGAGCACAAGGAGATGAGAAATGAGGTGCGTTTTAGAAACCTTTCCCCATCACACGGTGTACCATCTTCTGGGTTTCTCATGCATGTTTTCGATGTAGGAAGATGCCCTTGAACCTGGAGATTTGGGACCCATGCGATGGGTAGCACGCAGTATTACTTTAAAGGGTCTGCGTTTGCTCACCCAACCTCACCAAACCTCTCAGCCCCAAGAGTGTCCACCCTTATGTCTCATCCAGCTGTGGGTCTAGATATGGTCAATCCAGGTTGCATCACAGCCCCTGAACGAATTGTGTAAGAATTTCTCTCTCTTTCCCTGTCTTTGTTTCATGGGTTTTTAAAAGTAATTTATTTTTATAATGGGGTTTAGCTGCTTTTCACGGCTGTGTTTAGGCCGCTTTACACCCACTTGACACACTAACAGAGAGATATCAATACATAGGTTTTAAGATTATTACTAGTCAGATATATTCTTGTGCGGTGAATCGGGCGTGTTGAGTCCAGTTCTCTGAGCAAGGAGTAGGTCTTGTCTATTACATATTGGGTTTATGGAACGGTATCTGAGCTAATTTGAAACTCTTGTTTTATGTATCACCCCACCTCACCTTTCCCGTTAAGCAGCCATAGTGTGTTTTCTGCATGTGTGACTCTGTTCTGTTTTGTAATTCAGTTCAAGTGTAACGGTTTTTACATTCCCTCTATAAGTGACACCTTATGAGAAGTGTCCTTTTCTGTGTGACTTATTTCACTTAGAATCGTCTTACCTAAATCCACTCATCATGCTGCTACTAGCCTTATGACATTGATTTCATGGCTGAGTGATATTCCATTGTACATACGGACCACAACTTTTTTATCCATTTTTCGCTTTCCTGGGATATTTAAGGTGGAAGGAAGTGGAGGTCCTTGTCAACAGAGCAGCCCTAAACTTTGGGGTGCTTGTGTCTTGCTGATTTTCAATTTTCCCACTTTATCCCCCCATGCGTGGAAGTGCCCTATGATCTCTAAGCTGTGTTTTTTAGATGTTTCAGGACACACCGTACACTTCTCCAGAGTGGCTGTTGGCAATGTACATCCCGCCCATCAGTGTAGCAAGGCTCCCATTTCTCCATGGCCTGTCCTGCATTTCTGGTTTTGACACTTTTTTCAGCATGGCCCTTTTGACCGATGGGAAGCGAGCCTTCTTTGTAGCGCTGATTTGCCTTTCCAGGTTGCTTGGTTGGCCAAAAAGGGCGTATGCGTTTTTTCCTGAATATATTCAGGAAAAAACGCATACGCCCTTTTTGGCCAAGGGCATCATTGTCAACGTTTTGCCGCTTTTCATGTGCTTTAAAGGCGATTCGAATGTACCTCCTGAAATCTGTTTCCTGCAATTCTGCCTTGATTTCAAATCCTCTTCTTTGCCTTCCCTCAATATATTTGTGGACGAGAGTTATCATTTATCACTCTGCAGGTTTGTGAATTGCAGGGCCCTGAAGCTCCATTTTACAAGTCGCTTTTTTGGGAGCCGGCCGCAAAAGCGCCGGATGGCTTCAGGCCCTGTTCTGGTTCCGGGGGGCAGGCTGAGCCTGTGGTTAATTCTTCTTCCTGATGGGAAAATAGAGTGACCTGTGCCTGTCCCAACACCAAGAGCTAGTCTCTCATTGGTTCCCCGTCTTCCCGTTCATCCTCAGGACAAATTGCAACCTGTACGGAACAGGAGGTTAAAGGTGCTGAGGCTCCAAGTAGGGAGATTGCTAGTAAAGTGGCTGGAATGGCGAACCCGAGCACAAGGAGATGAGAAATGAGGTGCGTTTTAGAAACCTTTCCCCATCACACGGTGTACCATCTTCTGGGTTTCTCATGCATGTTTTCGATGTAGGAAGATGCCCTTGAACCTGGAGATTTGGGACCCATGCGATGGGTAGCACGCAGTATTACTTTAAAGGGTCTGCGTTTGCTCACCCAACCTCACCAAAGCTCTCAGCCCCAAGAGTGTCCACCCTTATGTCTCATCCAGCTGTGGGTCTAGATATGGTCAATCCAGGTTGCATCACAGCCCCTGAACGAATTGTGTAAGAATTTCTCTCTCTTTCCCTGTCTTTGTTTCATGGGTTTTTAAAAGTAATTTATTTTTATAATGGGGTTTAGCTGCTTTTCACGGCTGTGTTTAGGCCGCTTTACACCCACTTGACACACTAACAGAGAGATATCAATACATAGGTTTTAAGATTATTACTAGTCAGATATATTCTTGTGCGGTGAATCGGGCGTGTTGAGTCCAGTTCTCTGAGCAAGGAGTAGGTCTTGTCTATTACATATTGGGTTTATGGAACGGTATCTGAGCTAATTTGAAACTCTTGTTTTATGTATCACCCCACCTCACCTTTCCCGTTAAGCAGCCATAGTGTGTTTTCTGCATGTGTGACTCTGTTCTGTTTTGTAATTCAGTTCAAGTGTAACGGTTTTTACATTCCCTCTATAAGTGACACCTTATGAGAAGTGTCCTTTTCTGTGTGACTTATTTCACTTAGAATCGTCTTACCTAAATCCACTCATCATGCTGCTACTAGCCTTATGACATTGATTTCATGGCTGAGTGATATTCCATTGTACATAAGGACCACAACTTTTGTATCCATTTTTCGCTTTCCTGGGATATTTAAGGTGGAAGGAAGTGGAGGTCCTTGTCAACAGAGCAGCCCTAAACTTTGGGGTGCTTGTGTCTTGCTGATTTTCAATTTTCCCGCTTTATCCCCCCATGCGTGGAAGTGCCCTATGCTCTCTAAGCTGTGTTTTTTAGATGTTTCAGGAAACACCGTACACTTCTCCAGAGTGGCTGTTGGCAATGTACATCCCGCCCATCAGTGTAGCAAGGCTCCCATTTCTCCATGGCCTGTCCTGCATTTCTGGTTTTGACACTTTTTTCAGCATGGCCCTTTTGACCGATGGGAAGCGAGCCTTCTTTGTAGCGCTGATTTGCCTTTCCAGGTTGCTTGGTTGGCCAAAAAGGGCGTATGCGTTTTTTCCTGAATATATTCAGGAAAAAACGCATACCCCCTTTTGGCCAAAGGCATGATTGTCAACGTTTTGCCGCTTTTCATGTGCTTTAAAGGCGATTCGAATCTACCTCCTGAAATCTGTTTCCTGCAATTCTGCCTTGATTTCTAATCCTCTTCTTTGCCTTCCCTCAATATATTTGTGGACGAGAGTTATCATTTATAACTCTGCAGGTTTGTGAATTGCAGTGCCCTGAAGCTCCATTTTACAAGTCGCTTTTTTGGGAGCCGGCCGCAAAAGCGCAGGATGGCTTCAGGCCCTGTTCTGGTTCCGGGGGGCAGGCTGAGCCTGTGGTTAATTCTTCTTCCTGATGGGAAAATAGAGTGACCTGTGCCTGTCCCAACACCAAGAGCTAGTCTCTCATTGGTTCCCCGTCTTCCCGTTCATCCTCAGGACAATTTGCAACCTATACGGAACAGGAGGTTAAAGGTGCTGATGCTCCAAGTAGGGAGATTGCTAGTAAAGTGGCTGGAATGGCGAACCCGAGCACAAGGAGATGAGAAATGAGGTGCGTTTTAGAAACCTTTCCCCATCACACGGTGTACCATCTTCTGGGTTTCTCATGCATGTTTTCGATGTAGGAAGATGCCCTTGAACCTGGAGATTTGGGACCCATGCGATGGGTAGCACGCAGTATTACTTTAAAGGGTCTGCGTTTGCTCACCCAACCTCACCAAACCTCTCAGCCCCAAGAGTGTCCACCCTTATGTCTCATCCAGCTGTGGGTCTAGATATGGTCAATCCAGGTTGCATCACAGCCCCTGAACGAATTGTGTAAGAATTTCTCTCTCTTTCCCTGTCTTTGTTTCATGGGTTTTTAAAAGTAATTTATTTTTATAATGGGGTTTAGCTGCTTTTCACGGCTGTGTTTAGGCCGCTTTACACCCACTTGACACACTAACAGAGAGATATCAATACATAGGTTTTAAGATTATTACTAGTCAGATATATTCTTGTGCGGTGAATCGGGCGTGTTGAGTCCAGTTCTCTGAGCAAGGAGTAGGTCTTGTCTATTACATATTGGGTTTATGGAACGGTATCTGAGCTAATTTGAAACTCTTGTTTTATGTATCACCCCACCTCACCTTTCCCGTTAAGCAGCCATAGTGTGTTTTCTGCATGTGTGACTCTGTTCTGTTTTGTAATTCAGTTCAAGTGTAACGGTTTTTACATTCCCTCTATAAGTGACACCTTATGAGAAGTGTCCTTTTCTGTGTGACTTATTTCACTTAGAATCGTCTTACCTAAATCCACTCATCATGCTGCTACTAGCCTTATGACATTGATTTCATGGCTGAGTGATATTCCATTGTACATACGGACCACAACTTTTTTATCCATTTTTCGCTTTCCTGGGATATTTAAGGTGGAAGGAAGTGGAGGTCCTTGTCAACAGAGCAGCCCTAAACTTTGGGGTGCTTGTGTCTTGCTGATTTTCAATTTTCCCACTTTATCCCCCCATGCGTGGAAGTGCCCTATGATCTCTAAGCTGTGTTTTTTAGATGTTTCAGGACACACCGTACACTTCTCCAGAGTGGCTGTTGGCAATGTACATCCCGCCCATCAGTGTAGCAAGGCTCCCATTTCTCCATGGCCTGTCCTGCATTTCTGGTTTTGACACTTTTTTCAGCATGGCCCTTTTGACCGATGGGAAGCGAGCCTTCTTTGTAGCGCTGATTTGCCTTTCCAGGTTGCTTGGTTGGCCAAAAAGGGCGTATGCGTTTTTTCCTGAATATATTCAGGAAAAAACGCATACGCCCTTTTTGGCCAAGGGCATCATTGTCAACGTTTTGCCGCTTTTCATGTGCTTTAAAGGCGATTCGAATGTACCTCCTGAAATCTGTTTCCTGCAATTCTGCCTTGATTTCAAATCCTCTTCTTTGCCTTCCCTCAATATATTTGTGGACGAGAGTTATCATTTATCACTCTGCAGGTTTGTGAATTGCAGGGCCCTGAAGCTCCATTTTACAAGTCGCTTTTTTGGGAGCCGGCCGCAAAAGCGCCGGATGGCTTCAGGCCCTGTTCTGGTTCCGGGGGGCAGGCTGAGCCTGTGGTTAATTCTTCTTCCTGATGGGAAAATAGAGTGACCTGTGCCTGTCCCAACACCAAGAGCTAGTCTCTCATTGGTTCCCCGTCTTCCCGTTCATCCTCAGGACAAATTGCAACCTGTACGGAACAGGAGGTTAAAGGTGCTGAGGCTCCAAGTAGGGAGATTGCTAGTAAAGTGGCTGGAATGGCGAACCCGAGCACAAGGAGATGAGAAATGAGGTGCGTTTTAGAAACCTTTCCCCATCACACGGTGTACCATCTTCTGGGTTTCTCATGCATGTTTTCGATGTAGGAAGATGCCCTTGAACCTGGAGATTTGGGACCCATGCGATGGGTAGCACGCAGTATTACTTTAAAGGGTCTGCGTTTGCTCACCCAACCTCACCAAAGCTCTCAGCCCCAAGAGTGTCCACCCTTATGTCTCATCCAGCTGTGGGTCTAGATATGGTCAATCCAGGTTGCATCACAGCCCCTGAACGAATTGTGTAAGAATTTCTCTCTCTTTCCCTGTCTTTGTTTCATGGGTTTTTAAAAGTAATTTATTTTTATAATGGGGTTTAGCTGCTTTTCACGGCTGTGTTTAGGCCGCTTTACACCCACTTGACACACTAACAGAGAGATATCAATACATAGGTTTTAAGATTATTACTAGTCAGATATATTCTTGTGCGGTGAATCGGGCGTGTTGAGTCCAGTTCTCTGAGCAAGGAGTAGGTCTTGTCTATTACATATTGGGTTTATGGAACGGTATCTGAGCTAATTTGAAACTCTTGTTTTATGTATCACCCCACCTCACCTTTCCCGTTAAGCAGCCATAGTGTGTTTTCTGCATGTGTGACTCTGTTCTGTTTTGTAATTCAGTTCAAGTGTAACGGTTTTTACATTCCCTCTATAAGTGACACCTTATGAGAAGTCTCCTTTTCTGTGTGACTTATTTCACTTAGAATCGTCTTACCTAAATCCACTCATCATGCTGCTACTAGCCTTATGACATTGATTTCATGGCTGAGTGATATTCCATTGTACATAAGGACCACAACTTTTTTATCCATTTTTCGCTTTCCTGGGATATTTAAGGTGGAAGGAAGTGGAGGTCCTTGTCAACAGAGCAGCCCTAAACTTTGGGGTGCTTGTGTCTTGCTGATTTTCAATTTTCCCGCTTTATTCCCCTATGCGTGGAAGTGCCCTATGCTCTCTAAGCTGTGTTTTTTAGATGTTTCAGGACACACCGTACACTTCTCCAGAGTGGCTGTTGGCAATGTACATCCCGCCCATCAGTGTAGCAAGGCTCCCATTTCTCCATGGCCTGTCCTGCATTTCTGGTTTTGACACTTTTTTCAGCATGGCCCTTTTGACCGATGGGAAGCAAGCCTTCTTTGTAGCGCTGATTTGCCTTTCCAGGTTGCTTGGTTGGCCAAAAAGGGCGTATGCGTTTTTTCCTGAATATATTCAGGAAAAAACGCATACCCCCTTTTGGCCAAGGGCATGATTGTCAACGTTTTGCCGCTTTTCATGTGCTTTAAAGGCGATTCGAATCTACCTCCTGAAATCTGTTTCCTGCAATTCTGCCTTGATTTCTAATCCTCTTCTTTGCCTTCCCTCAATATATTTGTGGACGAGAGTTATCATTTATAACTCTGCAGGTTTGTGAATTGCAGTGCCCTGAAGCTCCATTTTACAAGTCGCTTTTTTGGGAGCCGGCCGCAAAAGCGCAGGATGGCTTCAGGCCCTGTTCTGGTTCCGGGGGGCAGGCTGAGCCTGTGGTTAATTCTTCTTCCTGATGGGAAAATAGAGTGACCTGTGCCTGTCCCAACACCAAGAGCTAGTCTCTCATTGGTTCCCCGTCTTCCCGTTCATCCTCAGGACAATTTGCAACCTATACGGAACAGGAGGTTAAAGGTGCTGATGCTCCAAGTAGGGAGATTGCTAGTAAAGTGGCTGGAATGGCGAACCCGAGCACAAGGAGATGAGAAATGAGGTGCGTTTTAGAAACCTTTCCCCATCACACGGTGTACCATCTTCTGGGTTTCTCATGCATGTTTTCGATGTAGGAAGATGCCCTTGAACCTGGAGATTTGGGACCCATGCGATGGGTAGCACGCAGTATTACTTTAAAGGGTCTGCGTTTGCTCACCCAACCTCACCAAACCTCTCAGCCCCAAGAGTGTCCACCCTTATGTCTCATCCAGCTGTGGGTCTAGATATGGTCAATCCAGGTTGCATCACAGCCCCTGAACGAATTGTGTAAGAATTTCTCTCTCTTTCCCTGTCTTTGTTTCATGGGTTTTTAAAAGTAATTTATTTTTATAATGGGGTTTAGCTGCTTTTCACGGCTGTGTTTAGGCCGCTTTACACCCACTTGACACACTAACAGAGAGATATCAATACATAGGTTTTAAGATTATTACTAGTCAGATATATTCTTGTGCGGTGAATCGGGCGTGTTGAGTCCAGTTCTCTGAGCAAGGAGTAGGTCTTGTCTATTACATATTGGGTTTATGGAACGGTATCTGAGCTAATTTGAAACTCTTGTTTTATGTATCACCCCACCTCACCTTTCCCGTTAAGCAGCCATAGTGTGTTTTCTGCATGTGTGACTCTGTTCTGTTTTGTAATTCAGTTCAAGTGTAACGGTTTTTACATTCCCTCTATAAGTGACACCTTATGAGAAGTGTCCTTTTCTGTGTGACTTATTTCACTTAGAATCGTCTTACCTAAATCCACTCATCATGCTGCTACTAGCCTTATGACATTGATTTCATGGCTGAGTGATATTCCATTGTACATACGGACCACAACTTTTTTATCCATTTTTCGCTTTCCTGGGATATTTAAGGTGGAAGGAAGTGGAGGTCCTTGTCAACAGAGCAGCCCTAAACTTTGGGGTGCTTGTGTCTTGCTGATTTTCAATTTTCCCACTTTATCCCCCCATGCGTGGAAGTGCCCTATGATCTCTAAGCTGTGTTTTTTAGATGTTTCAGGACACACCGTACACTTCTCCAGAGTGGCTGTTGGCAATGTACATCCCGCCCATCAGTGTAGCAAGGCTCCCATTTCTCCATGGCCTGTCCTGCATTTCTGGTTTTGACACTTTTTTCAGCATGGCCCTTTTGACCGATGGGAAGCGAGCCTTCTTTGTAGCGCTGATTTGCCTTTCCAGGTTGCTTGGTTGGCCAAAAAGGGCGTATGCGTTTTTTCCTGAATATATTCAGGAAAAAACGCATACGCCCTTTTTGGCCAAGGGCATCATTGTCAACGTTTTGCCGCTTTTCATGTGCTTTAAAGGCGATTCGAATGTACCTCCTGAAATCTGTTTCCTGCAATTCTGCCTTGATTTCAAATCCTCTTCTTTGCCTTCCCTCAATATATTTGTGGACGAGAGTTATCATTTATCACTCTGCAGGTTTGTGAATTGCAGGGCCCTGAAGCTCCATTTTACAAGTCGCTTTTTTGGGAGCCGGCCGCAAAAGCGCCGGATGGCTTCAGGCCCTGTTCTGGTTCCGGGGGGCAGGCTGAGCCTGTGGTTAATTCTTCTTCCTGATGGGAAAATAGAGTGACCTGTGCCTGTCCCAACACCAAGAGCTAGTCTCTCATTGGTTCCCCGTCTTCCCGTTCATCCTCAGGACAAATTGCAACCTGTACGGAACAGGAGGTTAAAGGTGCTGAGGCTCCAAGTAGGGAGATTGCTAGTAAAGTGGCTGGAATGGCGAACCCGAGCACAAGGAGATGAGAAATGAGGTGCGTTTTAGAAACCTTTCCCCATCACACGGTGTACCATCTTCTGGGTTTCTCATGCATGTTTTCGATGTAGGAAGATGCCCTTGAACCTGGAGATTTGGGACCCATGCGATGGGTAGCACGCAGTATTACTTTAAAGGGTCTGCGTTTGCTCACCCAACCTCACCAAACCTCTCAGCCCCAAGAGTGTCCACCCTTATGTCTCATCCAGCTGTGGGTCTAGATATGGTCAATCCAGGTTGCATCACAGCCCCTGAACGAATTGTGTAAGAATTTCTCTCTCTTTCCCTGTCTTTGTTTCATGGGTTTTTAAAAGTAATTTATTTTTATAATGGGGTTTAGCTGCTTTTCACGGCTGTGTTTAGGCCGCTTTACACCCACTTGACACACTAACAGAGAGATATCAATACATAGGTTTTAAGATTATTACTAGTCAGATATATTCTTGTGCGGTGAATCGGGCGTGTTGAGTCCAGTTCTCTGAGCAAGGAGTAGGTCTTGTCTATTCCATATTGGGTTTATGGAACGGTATCTGAGCTAATTTGAAACTCTTGTTTTATGTATCACCCCACCTCACCTTTCCCGTTAAGCAGCCATAGTGTGTTTTCTGCATGTGTGACTCTGTTCTGTTTTGTAATTCAGTTCAAGTGTAACGGTTTTTACATTCCCTCTATAAGTGACACCTTATGAGAAGTCTCCTTTTCTGTGTGACTTATTTCACTTAGAATCGTCTTACCTAAATCCACTCATCATGCTGCTACTAGCCTTATGACATTGATTTCATGGCTGAGTGATATTCCATTGTACATACGGACCACAACTTTTTTATCCATTTTTCGCTTTCCTGGGATATTTAAGGTGGAAGGAAGTGGAGGTCCTTGTCAACAGAGCAGCCCTAAACTTTGGGGTGCTTGTGTCTTGCTGATTTTCAATTTTCCCACTTTATCCCCCCATGCGTGGAAGTGCCCTATGATCTCTAAGCTGTGTTTTTTAGATGTTTCAGGACACACCGTACACTTCTCCAGAGTGGCTGTTGGCAATGTACATCCCGCCCATCAGTGTAGCAAGGCTCCCATTTCTCCATGGCCTGTCCTGCATTTCTGGTTTTGACACTTTTTTCAGCATGGCCCTTTTGACCGATGGGAAGCGAGCCTTCTTTGTAGCGCTGATTTGCCTTTCCAGGTTGCTTGGTTGGCCAAAAAGGGCGTATGCGTTTTTTCCTGAATATATTCAGGAAAAAACGCATACGCCCTTTTTGGCCAAGGGCATCATTGTCAACGTTTTGCCGCTTTTCATGTGCTTTAAAGGCGATTCGAATGTACCTCCTGAAATCTGTTTCCTGCAATTCTGCCTTGATTTCAAATCCTCTTCTTTGCCTTCCCTCAATATATTTGTGGACGAGAGTTATCATTTATCACTCTGCAGGTTTGTGAATTGCAGGGCCCTGAAGCTCCATTTTACAAGTCGCTTTTTTGGGAGCCGGCCGCAAAAGCGCCGGATGGCTTCAGGCCCTGTTCTGGTTCCGGGGGGCAGGCTGAGCCTGTGGTTAATTCTTCTTCCTGATGGGAAAATAGAGTGACCTGTGCCTGTCCCAACACCAAGAGCTAGTCTCTCATTGGTTCCCCGTCTTCCCGTTCATCCTCAGGACAATTTGCAACCTATACGGAACAGGAGGTTAAAGGTGCTGATGCTCCAAGTAGGGAGATTGCTAGTAAAGTGGCTGGAATGGCGAACCCGAGCACAAGGAGATGAGAAATGAGGTGCGTTTTAGAAACCTTTCCCCATCACACGGTGTACCATCTTCTGGGTTTCTCATGCATGTTTTCGATGTAGGAAGATGCCCTTGAACCTGGAGATTTGGGACCCATGCGATGGGTAGCACGCAGTATTACTTTAAAGGGTCTGCGTTTGCTCACCCAACCTCACCAAACCTCTCAGCCCCAAGAGTGTCCACCCTTATGTCTCATCCAGCTGTGGGTCTAGATATGGTCAATCCAGGTTGCATCACAGCCCCTGAACGAATTGTGTAAGAATTTCTCTCTCTTTCCCTGTCTTTGTTTCATGGGTTTTTAAAAGTAATTTATTTTTATAATGGGGTTTAGCTGCTTTTCACGGCTGTGTTTAGGCCGCTTTACACCCACTTGACACACTAACAGAGAGATATCAATACATAGGTTTTAAGATTATTACTAGTCAGATATATTCTTGTGCGGTGAATCGGGCGTGTTGAGTCCAGTTCTCTGAGCAAGGAGTAGGTCTTGTCTATTACATATTGGGTTTATGGAACGGTATCTGAGCTAATTTGAAACTCTTGTTTTATGTATCACCCCACCTCACCTTTCCCGTTAAGCAGCCATAGTGTGTTTTCTGCATGTGTGACTCTGTTCTGTTTTGTAATTCAGTGCAAGTGTAACGGTTTTTACATTCCCTGTATAAGTGACACCTTATGAGAAGTCTCCTTTTCTGTGTGACTTATTTCACTTAGAATCGTCTTACCTAAATCCACTCATCATGCTGCTACTAGCCTTTTGACATTGATTTCATGGCTGAGTGATATTCCATTGTACATAAGGGCCACAACTTTTGTATCCATTTTTAGCTTTCCTGGGATATTTAAGGTGGAAGGAAGTGGAGGTCCTTGTCAACAGAGCAGCCCTAAACTTTGGGGTGCTTGTGTCTTGCTGATTTTCAATTTTCTCGCTTTATCCCCCCATGCGTGGAAGTGCCCTATGCTCTCTAAGCTGTGTTTTTTAGATGTTTCAGGACACACCGTACACTTCTCCAGAGTGGCTGTTGGCAATGTACATCCCGCCCATCAGTGTAGCAAGGCTCCCATTTCTCCATGGCCTGTCCTGCATTTCTGGTTTTGACACTTTTTTCAGCATGGCCCTTTTGACCGATGGGAAGCGAGACTTCTTTGTAGCGCTGATTTGCCTTTCCAGGTTGCTTGGTTGGCCAAAAAGGGCGTATGCGTTTTTTCCTGAATATATTCAGGAAAAAACGCATACGCCCTTTTTGGCCAAGGGCATCATTGTCGACGTTTTGCCACTTTTCATGTGCTTTAAAGGCGATTCGAATCTACCTCCTGAAATCTGTTTCCTGCAATTCTGCCTTGATTTCAAATCCTCTTCTTTGCCTTCCCTCAATATATTTGTGGACGAGAGTTATCATTTATCACTCTGCAGGTTTGTGAATTGCAGTGCCCTGAAGCTCCATTTTACAAGTCGCTTTTTTGGGAGCCGGCCGCAAAAGCGCCGGATGGCTTCAGGCCCTGTTCTGGTTCCGGGGGGCAGGCTGAGCCTGTGGTTAATTCTTCTTCCTGATGGGAAAATAGAGTGACCTGTGCCTGTCCCAACACCAAGAGCTAGTCTCTCATTGGTTCCCCGTCTTCCCGTTCATCCTCAGGACAAATTGCAACCTGTACGGAACAGGAGGTTAAAGGTGCTGATGCTCCAAGTAGGGAGATTGCTAGTAAAGTGGCTGGAATGGCGAACCCGAGCACAAGGAGATGAGAAATGAGGTGCGTTTTAGAAACCGTTCCCCATCACACGGTGTACCATCTTCTGGGTTTCTCATGCATGTTTTCGATGTAGGAAGATGCCCTTGAACCTGGAGATTTGGGACCCATGCGATGGGTAGCACGCAGTATTACTTTAAAGGGTCTGCGTTTGCTCACCCAACCTCACCAAACCTCTCAGCCCCAAGAGTGTCCACCCTTATGTCTCATCCAGCTGTGGGTCTAGATATGGTCAATCCAGGTTGCATCACAGCCCCTGAACGAATTGTGTAAGAATTTCTCTCTCTTTCCCTGTCTTTGTTTCATGGGTTTTTAAAAGTAATTTATTTTTATAATGGGGTTTAGCTGCTTTTCACGGCTGTGTTTAGGCCGCTTTACACCCACTTGACACACTAACAGAGAGATATCAATACATAGGTTTTAAGATTATTACTAGTCAGATATATTCTTGTGCGGTGAATCGGGCGTGTTGAGTCCAGTTCTCTGAGCAAGGAGTAGGTCTTGTCTATTCCATATTGGGTTTATGGAACGGTATCTGAGCTAATTTGAAACTCTTGTTTTATGTATCACCCCACCTCACCTTTCCCGTTAAGCAGCCATAGTGTGTTTTCTGCATGTGTGACTCTGTTCTGTTTTGTAATTCAGTTCAAGTGTAACGGTTTTTACATTCCCTCTATAAGTGACACCTTATGAGAAGTGTCCTTTTCTGTGTGACTTATTTCACTTAGAATCGTCTTACCTAAATCCACTCATCATGCTGCTACTAGCCTTATGACATTGATTTCATGGCTGAGTGATATTCCATTGTACATAAGGACCACAACTTTTGTATCCATTTTTCGCTTTCCTGGGATATTTAAGGTGGAAGGAAGTGGAGGTCCTTGTCAACAGAGCAGCCCTAAACTTTGGGGTGCTTGTGTCTTGCTGATTTTCAATTTTCCCGCTTTATCCCCCCATGCGTGGAAGTGCCCTATGCTCTCTAAGCTGTGTTTTTTAGATGTTTCAGGACACACCGTACACTTCTCCAGAGTGGCTGTTGGCAATGTACATCCCGCCCATCAGTGTAGCAAGGCTCCCATTTCTCCATGGCCTGTCCTGCATTTCTGGTTTTGACACTTTTTTCAGCATGGCCCTTTTGACCGATGGGAAGCGTGACTTCTTTGTAGCGCTGATTTGCCTTTCCAGGTTGCTTGGTTGGCCAAAAAGGGCGTATGCGTTTTTTCCTGAATATATTCAGGAAAAAACGCATACGCCCTTTTTGGCCAAGGGCATCATTGTCAACGTTTTGCCGCTTTTCATGTGCTTTAAAGGCGATTCGAATCTACCTCCTGAAATCTGTTTCCTGCAATTCTGCCTTGATTTCAAATCCTCTTCTTTGCCTTCCCTCAATATATTTGTGGACGAGAGTTATCATTTATAACTCTGCAGGTTTGTGAATTGCAGTGCCCTGAAGCTCCATTTTACAAGTCGCTTTTTTGGGAGCCGGCCGCAAAAGCGCCGGATGGCTTCAGGCCCTGTTCTGGTTCCGGGGGGCAGGCTGAGCCTGTGGTTAATTCTTCTTCCTGATGGGAAAATAGAGTGACCTGTGCCTGTCCCAACACCAAGAGCTAGTCTCTCATTGGTTCCCCGTCTTCCCGTTCATCCTCAGGACAAATTGCAACCTGTACGGAACAGGAGGTTAAAGGTGCTGATGCTCCAAGTAGGGAGATTGCTAGTAAAGTGGCTGGAATGGCGAACCCGAGCACAAGGAGATGAGAAATGAGGTGCGTTTTAGAAACCTTTCCCCATCACACGGTGTACCATCTTCTGGGTTTCTCATGCATGTTTTCGATGTAGGAAGATGCCCTTGAACCTGGAGATTTGGGACCCATGCGATGGGTAGCACGCAGTATTACTTTAAAGGGTCTGCGTTTGCTCACCCAACCTCACCAAACCTCTCAGCCCCAAGAGTGTCCACCCTTATGTCTCATCCAGCTGTGGGTCTAGATATGGTCAATCCAGGTTGCATCACAGCCCCTGAACGAATTGTGTAAGAATTTCTCTCTCTTTCCCTGTCTTTGTTTCATGGGTTTTTAAAAGTAATTTATTTTTATAATGGGGTTTAGCTGCTTTTCACGGCTGTGTTTAGGCCGCTTTACACCCACTTGACACACTAACAGAGAGATATCAATACATAGGTTTTAAGATTATTACTAGTCAGATATATTCTTGTGCGGTGAATCGGGCGTGTTGAGTCCAGTTCTCTGAGCAAGGAGTAGGTCTTGTCTATTACATATTGGGTTTATGGAACGGTATCTGAGCTAATTTGAAACTCTTGTTTTATGTATCACCCCACCTCACCTTTCCCGTTAAGCAGCCATAGTGTGTTTTCTGCATGTGTGACTCTGTTCTGTTTTGTAATTCAGTTCAAGTGTAACGGTTTTTACATTCCCTCTATAAGTGACACCTTATGAGAAGTCTCCTTTTCTGTGTGACTTATTTCACTTAGAATCGTCTTACCTAAATCCACTCATCATGCTGCTACTAGCCTTATGACATTGATTTCATGGCTGAGTGATATTCCATTGTACATAAGGACCACAACTTTTTTATCCATTTTTCGCTTTCCTGGGATATTTAAGGTGGAAGGAAGTGGAGGTCCTTGTCAACAGAGCAGCCCTAAACTTTGGGGTGCTTGTGTCTTGCTGATTTTCAATTTTCCCGCTTTATTCCCCTATGCGTGGAAGTGCCCTATGCTCTCTAAGCTGTGTTTTTTAGATGTTTCAGGACACACCGTACACTTCTCCAGAGTGGCTGTTGGCAATGTACATCCCGCCCATCAGTGTAGCAAGGCTCCCATTTCTCCATGGCCTGTCCTGCATTTCTGGTTTTGACACTTTTTTCAGCATGGCCCTTTTGACCGATGGGAAGCGAGCCTTCTTTGTAGCGCTGATTTGCCTTTCCAGGTTGCTTGGTTGGCCAAAAAGGGCGTATGCGTTTTTTCCTGAATATATTCAGGAAAAAACGCATACCCCCTTTTGGCCAAGGGCATGATTGTCAACGTTTTGCCGCTTTTCATGTGCTTTAAAGGCGATTCGAATCTACCTCCTGAAATCTGTTTCCTGCAATTCTGCCTTGATTTCTAATCCTCTTCTTTGCCTTCCCTCAATATATTTGTGGACGAGAGTTATCATTTATAACTCTGCAGGTTTGTGAATTGCAGTGCCCTGAAGCTCCATTTTACAAGTCGCTTTTTTGGGAGCCGGCCGCAAAAGCGCAGGATGGCTTCAGGCCCTGTTCTGGTTCCGGGGGGCAGGCTGAGCCTGTGGTTAATTCTTCTTCCTGATGGGAAAATAGAGTGACCTGTGCCTGTCCCAACACCAAGAGCTAGTCTCTCATTGGTTCCCCGTCTTCCCGTTCATCCTCAGGACAATTTGCAACCTATACGGAACAGGAGGTTAAAGGTGCTGATGCTCCAAGTAGGGAGATTGCTAGTAAAGTGGCTGGAATGGCGAACCCGAGCACAAGGAGATGAGAAATGAGGTGCGTTTTAGAAACCGTTCCCCATCACACGGTGTACCATCTTCTGGGTTTCTCATGCATGTTTTCGATGTAGGAAGATGCCCTTGAACCTGGAGATTTGGGACCCATGCGATGGGTAGCACGCAGTATTACTTTAAAGGGTCTGCGTTTGCTCACCCAACCTCACCAAACCTCTCAGCCCCAAGAGTGTCCACCCTTATGTCTCATCCAGCTGTGGGTCTAGATATGGTCAATCCAGGTTGCATCACAGCCCCTGAACGAATTGTGTAAGAATTTCTCTCTCTTTCCCTGTCTTTGTTTCATGGGTTTTTAAAAGTAATTTATTTTTATAATGGGGTTTAGCTGCTTTTCACGGCTGTGTTTAGGCCGCTTTACACCCACTTGACACACTAACAGAGAGATATCAATACATAGGTTTTAAGATTATTACTAGTCAGATATATTCTTGTGCGGTGAATCGGGCGTGTTGAGTCCAGTTCTCTGAGCAAGGAGTAGGTCTTGTCTATTACATATTGGGTTTATGGAACGGTATCTGAGCTAATTTGAAACTCTTGTTTTATGTATCACCCCACCTCACCTTTCCCGTTAAGCAGCCATAGTGTGTTTTCTGCATGTGTGACTCTGTTCTGTTTTGTAATTCAGTTCAAGTGTAACGGTTTTTACATTCCCTCTATAAGTGACACCTTATGAGAAGTCTCCTTTTCTGTGTGACTTATTTCACTTAGAATCGTCTTACCTAAATCCACTCATCATGCTGCTACTAGCCTTATGACATTGATTTCATGGCTGAGTGATATTCCATTGTACATAAGGACCACAACTTTTTTATCCATTTTTCGCTTTCCTGGGATATTTAAGGTGGAAGGAAGTGGAGGTCCTTGTCAACAGAGCAGCCCTAAACTTTGGGGTGCTTGTGTCTTGCTGATTTTCAATTTTCCCGCTTTATTCCCCTATGCGTGGAAGTGCCCTATGCTCTCTAAGCTGTGTTTTTTAGATGTTTCAGGACACACCGTACACTTCTCCAGAGTGGCTGTTGGCAATGTACATCCCGCCCATCAGTGTAGCAAGGCTCCCATTTCTCCATGGCCTGTCCTGCATTTCTGGTTTTGACACTTTTTTCAGCATGGCCCTTTTGACCGATGGGAAGCGAGACTTCTTTGTAGCGCTGATTTGCCTTTCCAGGTTGCTTGGTTGGCCAAAAAGGGCGTATGCGTTTTTTCCTGAATATATTCAGGAAAAAACGCATACGCCCTTTTTGGCCAAGGGCATCATTGTCGACGTTTTGCCACTTTTCATGTGCTTTAAAGGCGATTCGAATCTACCTCCTGAAATCTGTTTCCTGCAATTCTGCCTTGATTTCAAATCCTCTTCTTTGCCTTCCCTCAATATATTTGTGGACGAGAGTTATCATTTATCACTCTGCAGGTTTGTGAATTGCAGTGCCCTGAAGCTCCATTTTACAAGTCGCTTTTTTGGGAGCCGGCCGCAAAAGCGCCGGATGGCTTCAGGCCCTGTTCTGGTTCCGGGGGGCAGGCTGAGCCTGTGGTTAATTCTTCTTCCTGATGGGAAAATAGAGTGACCTGTGCCTGTCCCAACACCAAGAGCTAGTCTCTCATTGGTTCCCCGTCTTCCCGTTCATCCTCAGGACAAATTGCAACCTGTACGGAACAGGAGGTTAAAGGTGCTGATGCTCCAAGTAGGGAGATTGCTAGTAAAGTGGCTGGAATGGCGAACCCGAGCACAAGGAGATGAGAAATGAGGTGCGTTTTAGAAACCGTTCCCCATCACACGGTGTACCATCTTCTGGGTTTCTCATGCATGTTTTCGATGTAGGAAGATGCCCTTGAACCTGGAGATTTGGGACCCATGCGATGGGTAGCACGCAGTATTACTTTAAAGGGTCTGCGTTTGCTCACCCAACCTCACCAAACCTCTCAGCCCCAAGAGTGTCCACCCTTATGTCTCATCCAGCTGTGGGTCTAGATATGGTCAATCCAGGTTGCATCACAGCCCCTGAACGAATTGTGTAAGAATTTCTCTCTCTTTCCCTGTCTTTGTTTCATGGGTTTTTAAAAGTAATTTATTTTTATAATGGGGTTTAGCTGCTTTTCACGGCTGTGTTTAGGCCGCTTTACACCCACTTGACACACTAACAGAGAGATATCAATACATAGGTTTTAAGATTATTACTAGTCAGATATATTCTTGTGCGGTGAATCGGGCGTGTTGAGTCCAGTTCTCTGAGCAAGGAGTAGGTCTTGTCTATTACATATTGGGTTTATGGAACGGTATCTGAGCTAATTTGAAACTCTTGTTTTATGTATCACCCCACCTCACCTTTCCCGTTAAGCAGCCATAGTGTGTTTTCTGCATGTGTGACTCTGTTCTGTTTTGTAATTCAGTTCAAGTGTAACGGTTTTTACATTCCCTCTATAAGTGACACCTTATGAGAAGTGTCCTTTTCTGTGTGACTTATTTCACTTAGAATCGTCTTACCTAAATCCACTCATCATGCTGCTACTAGCCTTATGACATTGATTTCATGGCTGAGTGATATTCCATTGTACATAAGGACCACAACTTTTGTATCCATTTTTCGCTTTCCTGGGATATTTAAGGTGGAAGGAAGTGGAGGTCCTTGTCAACAGAGCAGCCCTAAACTTTGGGGTGCTTGTGTCTTGCTGATTTTCAATTTTCCCGCTTTATCCCCCCATGCGTGGAAGTGCCCTATGCTCTCTAAGCTGTGTTTTTTAGATGTTTCAGGACACACCGTACACTTCTCCAGAGTGGCTGTTGGCAATGTACATCCCGCCCATCAGTGTAGCAAGGCTCCCATTTCTCCATGGCCTGTCCTGCATTTCTGGTTTTGACACTTTTTTCAGCATGGCCCTTTTGACCGATGGGAAGCGTGACTTCTTTGTAGCGCTGATTTGCCTTTCCAGGTTGCTTGGTTGGCCAAAAAGGGCGTATGCGTTTTTTCCTGAATATATTCAGGAAAAAACGCATACGCCCTTTTTGGCCAAGGGCATCATTGTCAACGTTTTGCCGCTTTTCATGTGCTTTAAAGGCGATTCGAATCTACCTCCTGAAATCTGTTTCCTGCAATTCTGCCTTGATTTCAAATCCTCTTCTTTGCCTTCCCTCAATATATTTGTGGACGAGAGTTATCATTTATAACTCTGCAGGTTTGTGAATTGCAGTGCCCTGAAGCTCCATTTTACAAGTCGCTTTTTTGGGAGCCGGCCGCAAAAGCGCCGGATGGCTTCAGGCCCTGTTCTGGTTCCGGGGGGCAGGCTGAGCCTGTGGTTAATTCTTCTTCCTGATGGGAAAATAGAGTGACCTGTGCCTGTCCCAACACCAAGAGCTAGTCTCTCATTGGTTCCCCGTCTTCCCGTTCATCCTCAGGACAAATTGCAACCTGTACGGAACAGGAGGTTAAAGGTGCTGATGCTCCAAGTAGGGAGATTGCTAGTAAAGTGGCTGGAATGGCGAACCCGAGCACAAGGAGATGAGAAATGAGGTGCGTTTTAGAAACCTTTCCCCATCACACGGTGTACCATCTTCTGGGTTTCTCATGCATGTTTTCGATGTAGGAAGATGCCCTTGAACCTGGAGATTTGGGACCCATGCGATGGGTAGCACGCAGTATTACTTTAAAGGGTCTGCGTTTGCTCACCCAACCTCACCAAACCTCTCAGCCCCAAGAGTGTCCACCCTTATGTCTCATCCAGCTGTGGGTCTAGATATGGTCAATCCAGGTTGCATCACAGCCCCTGAACGAATTGTGTAAGAATTTCTCTCTCTTTCCCTGTCTTTGTTTCATGGGTTTTTAAAAGTAATTTATTTTTATAATGGGGTTTAGCTGCTTTTCACGGCTGTGTTTAGGCCGCTTTACACCCACTTGACACACTAACAGAGAGATATCAATACATAGGTTTTAAGATTATTACTAGTCAGATATATTCTTGTGCGGTGAATCGGGCGTGTTGAGTCCAGTTCTCTGAGCAAGGAGTAGGTCTTGTCTATTACATATTGGGTTTATGGAACGGTATCTGAGCTAATTTGAAACTCTTGTTTTATGTATCACCCCACCTCACCTTTCCCGTTAAGCAGCCATAGTGTGTTTTCTGCATGTGTGACTCTGTTCTGTTTTGTAATTCAGTTCAAGTGTAACGGTTTTTACATTCCCTCTATAAGTGACACCTTATGAGAAGTGTCCTTTTCTGTGTGACTTATTTCACTTAGAATCGTCTTACCTAAATCCACTCATCATGCTGCTACTAGCCTTATGACATTGATTTCATGGCTGAGTGATATTCCATTGTACATAAGGACCACAACTTTTTTATCCATTTTTCGCTTTCCTGGGATATTTAAGGTGGAAGGAAGTGGAGGTCCTTGTCAACAGAGCAGCCCTAAACTTTGGGGTGCTTGTGTCTTGCTGATTTTCAATTTTCCCACTTTATCCCCCCATGCGTGGAAGTGCCCTATGCTCTCTAAGCTGTGTTTTTTAGATGTTTCAGGACACACCGTACACTTCTCCAGAGTGGCTGTTGGCAATGTACATCCCGCCCATCAGTGTAGCAAGGCTCCCATTTCTCCATGGCCTGTCCTGCATTTCTGGTTTTGACACTTTTTTCAGCATGGCCCTTTTGACCGATGGGAAGCGAGCCTTCTTTGTAGCGCTGATTTGCCTTTCCAGGTTGCTTGGTTGGCCAAAAAGGGCGTATGCGTTTTTTCCTGAATATATTCAGGAAAAAACGCATACGCCCTTTTTGGCCAAGGGCATCATTGTCAACGTTTTGCCGCTTTTCATGTGCTTTAAAGGCGATTCGAATCTACCTCCTGAAATCTGTTTCCTGCAATTCTGCCTTGATTTCAAATCCTCTTCTTTGCCTTCCCTCAATATATTTGTGGACGAGAGTTATCATTTATCACTCTGCAGGTTTGTGAATTGCAGGGCCCTGAAGCTCCATTTTACAAGTCGCTTTTTTGGGAGCCGGCCGCAAAAGCGCCGGATGGCTTCAGGCCCTGTTCTGGTTCCGGGGGGCAGGCTGAGCCTGTGGTTAATTCTTCTTCCTGATGGGAAAATAGAGTGACCTGTGCCTGTCCCAACACCAAGAGCTAGTCTCTCATTGGTTCCCCGTCTTCCCGTTCATCCTCAGGACAAATTGCAACCTATACGGAACAGGAGGTTAAAGGTGCTGATGCTCCAAGTAGGGAGATTGCTAGTAAAGTGGCTGGAATGGCGAACCCGAGCACAAGGAGATGAGAAATGAGGTGCGTTTTAGAAACCTTTCCCCATCACACGGTGTACCATCTTCTGGGTTTCTCATGCATGTTTTCGATGTAGGAAGATGCCCTTGAACCTGGAGATTTGGGACCCATGCGATGTGTAGCACGCAGTATTACTTTAAAGGGTCTGCGTTTGCTCACCCAACCTCACCAAACCTCTCAGCCCCAAGAGTGTCCACCCTTATGTCTCATCCAGCTGTGGGTCTAGATATGGTCAATCCAGGTTGCATCACAGCCCCTGAACGAATTGTGTAAGAATTTCTCTCTCTTTCCCTGTCTTTGTTTCATGGGTTTTTAAAAGTAATTTATTTTTATAATGGGGTTTAGCTGCTTTTCACGGCTGTGTTTAGGCCGCTTTACACCCACTTGACACACTAACAGAGAGATATCAATACATAGGTTTTAAGATTATTACTAGTCAGATATATTCTTGTGCGGTGAATCGGGCGTGTTGAGTCCAGTTCTCTGAGCAAGGAGTAGGTCTTGTCTATTACATATTGGGTTTATGGAACGGTATCTGAGCTAATTTGAAACTCTTGTTTTATGTATCACCCCACCTCACCTTTCCCGTTAAGCAGCCATAGTGTGTTTTCTACATGTGTGACTCTGTTCTGTTTTGTAATTCAGTTCAAGTGTAACGGTTTTTACATTCCCTCTATAAGTGACACCTTATGAGAAGTGTCCTTTTCTGTGTGACTTATTTCACTTAGAATCGTCTTACCTAAATCCACTCATCATGCTGCTACTAGCCTTATGACATTGATTTCATGGCTGAGTGATATTCCATTGTACATAAGGACCACAACTTTTTTATCCATTTTTCGCTTTCCTGGGATATTTAAGGTGGAAGGAAGTGGAGGTCCTTGTCAACAGAGCAGCCCTAAACTTTGGGGTGCTTGTGTCTTGCTGATTTTCAATTTTCCCACTTTATCCCCCCATGCGTGGAAGTGCCCTATGCTCTCTAAGCTGTGTTTTTTAGATGTTTCAGGACACACCGTACACTTCTCCAGAGTGGCTGTTGGCAATGTACATCCCGCCCATCAGTGTAGCAAGGCTCCCATTTCTCCATGGCCTGTCCTGCATTTCTGGTTTTGACACTTTTTTCAGCATGGCCCTTTTGACCGATGGGAAGCGAGCCTTCTTTGTAGCGCTGATTTGCCTTTCCAGGTTGCTTGGTTGGCCAAAAAGGGCGTATGCGTTTTTTCCTGAATATATTCAGGAAAAAACGCATACGCCCTTTTTGGCCAAGGGCATCATTGTCAACGTTTTGCCGCTTTTCATGTGCTTTAAAGGCGATTCGAATCTACCTCCTGAAATCTGTTTCCTGCAATTCTGCCTTGATTTCAAATCCTCTTCTTTGCCTTCCCTCAATATATTTGTGGACGAGAGTTATCATTTATCACTCTGCAGGTTTGTGAATTGCAGTGCCCTGAAGCTCCATTTTACAAGTCGCTTTTTTGGGAGCCGGCCGCAAAAGCGCCGGATGGCTTCAGGCCCTGTTCTGGTTCCGGGGGGCAGGCTGAGCCTGTGGTTAATTCTTCTTCCTGATGGGAAAATAGAGTGACCTGTGCCTGTCCCAACACCAAGAGCTAGTCTCTCATTGGTTCCCCGTCTTCCCGTTCATCCTCAGGACAAATTGCAACCTGTACGGAACAGGAGGTTAAAGGTGCTGATGCTCCAAGTAGGGAGATTGCTAGTAAAGTGGCTGGAATGGCGAACCCGAGCACAAGGAGATGAGAAATGAGGTGCGTTTTAGAAACCGTTCCCCATCACACGGTGTACCATCTTCTGGGTTTCTCATGCATGTTTTCGATGTAGGAAGATGCCCTTGAACCTGGAGATTTGGGACCCATGCGATGGGTAGCACGCAGTATTACTTTAAAGGGTCTGCGTTTGCTCACCCAACCTCACCAAACCTCTCAGCCCCAAGAGTGTCCACCCTTATGTCTCATCCAGCTGTGGGTCTAGATATGGTCAATCCAGGTTGCATCACAGCCCCTGAACGAATTGTGTAAGAATTTCTCTCTCTTTCCCTGTCTTTGTTTCATGGGTTTTTAAAAGTAATTTATTTTTATAATGGGGTTTAGCTGCTTTTCACGGCTGTGTTTAGGCCGCTTTACACCCACTTGACACACTAACAGAGAGATATCAATACATAGGTTTTAAGATTATTACTAGTCAGATATATTCTTGTGCGGTGAATCGGGCGTGTTGAGTCCAGTTCTCTGAGCAAGGAGTAGGTCTTGTCTATTACATATTGGGTTTATGGAACGGTATCTGAGCTAATTTGAAACTCTTGTTTTATGTATCACCCCACCTCACCTTTCCCGTTAAGCAGCCATAGTGTGTTTTCTGCATGTGTGACTCTGTTCTGTTTTGTAATTCAGTTCAAGTGTAACGGTTTTTACATTCCCTCTATAAGTGACACCTTATGAGAAGTGTCCTTTTCTGTGTGACTTATTTCACTTAGAATCGTCTTACCTAAATCCACTCATCATGCTGCTACTAGCCTTATGACATTGATTTCATGGCTGAGTGATATTCCATTGTACATAAGGACCACAACTTTTGTATCCATTTTTCGCTTTCCTGGGATATTTAAGGTGGAAGGAAGTGGAGGTCCTTGTCAACAGAGCAGCCCTAAACTTTGGGGTGCTTGTGTCTTGCTGATTTTCAATTTTCCCGCTTTATCCCCCCATGCGTGGAAGTGCCCTATGCTCTCTAAGCTGTGTTTTTTAGATGTTTCAGGACACACCGTACACTTCTCCAGAGTGGCTGTTGGCAATGTACATCCCGCCCATCAGTGTAGCAAGGCTCCCATTTCTCCATGGCCTGTCCTGCATTTCTGGTTTTGACACTTTTTTCAGCATGGCCCTTTTGACCGATGGGAAGCGTGACTTCTTTGTAGCGCTGATTTGCCTTTCCAGGTTGCTTGGTTGGCCAAAAAGGGCGTATGCGTTTTTTCCTGAATATATTCAGGAAAAAACGCATACGCCCTTTTTGGCCAAGGGCATCATTGTCAACGTTTTGCCGCTTTTCATGTGCTTTAAAGGCGATTCGAATCTACCTCCTGAAATCTGTTTCCTGCAATTCTGCCTTGATTTCAAATCCTCTTCTTTGCCTTCCCTCAATATATTTGTGGACGAGAGTTATCATTTATAACTCTGCAGGTTTGTGAATTGCAGTGCCCTGAAGCTCCATTTTACAAGTCGCTTTTTTGGGAGCCGGCCGCAAAAGCGCCGGATGGCTTCAGGCCCTGTTCTGGTTCCGGGGGGCAGGCTGAGCCTGTGGTTAATTCTTCTTCCTGATGGGAAAATAGAGTGACCTGTGCCTGTCCCAACACCAAGAGCTAGTCTCTCATTGGTTCCCCGTCTTCCCGTTCATCCTCAGGACAAATTGCAACCTGTACGGAACAGGAGGTTAAAGGTGCTGATGCTCCAAGTAGGGAGATTGCTAGTAAAGTGGCTGGAATGGCGAACCCGAGCACAAGGAGATGAGAAATGAGGTGCGTTTTAGAAACCTTTCCCCATCACACGGTGTACCATCTTCTGGGTTTCTCATGCATGTTTTCGATGTAGGAAGATGCCCTTGAACCTGGAGATTTGGGACCCATGCGATGGGTAGCACGCAGTATTACTTTAAAGGGTCTGCGTTTGCTCACCCAACCTCACCAAACCTCTCAGCCCCAAGAGTGTCCACCCTTATGTCTCATCCAGCTGTGGGTCTAGATATGGTCAATCCAGGTTGCATCACAGCCCCTGAACGAATTGTGTAAGAATTTCTCTCTCTTTCCCTGTCTTTGTTTCATGGGTTTTTAAAAGTAATTTATTTTTATAATGGGGTTTAGCTGCTTTTCACGGCTGTGTTTAGGCCGCTTTACACCCACTTGACACACTAACAGAGAGATATCAATACATAGGTTTTAAGATTATTACTAGTCAGATATATTCTTGTGCGGTGAATCGGGCGTGTTGAGTCCAGTTCTCTGAGCAAGGAGTAGGTCTTGTCTATTACATATTGGGTTTATGGAACGGTATCTGAGCTAATTTGAAACTCTTGTTTTATGTATCACCCCACCTCACCTTTCCCGTTAAGCAGCCATAGTGTGTTTTCTGCATGTGTGACTCTGTTCTGTTTTGTAATTCAGTTCAAGTGTAACGGTTTTTACATTCCCTCTATAAGTGACACCTTATGAGAAGTGTCCTTTTCTGTGTGACTTATTTCACTTAGAATCGTCTTACCTAAATCCACTCATCATGCTGCTACTAGCCTTATGACATTGATTTCATGGCTGAGTGATATTCCATTGTACATAAGGACCACAACTTTTTTATCCATTTTTCGCTTTCCTGGGATATTTAAGGTGGAAGGAAGTGGAGGTCCTTGTCAACAGAGCAGCCCTAAACTTTGGGGTGCTTGTGTCTTGCTGATTTTCAATTTTCCCACTTTATCCCCCCATGCGTGGAAGTGCCCTATGCTCTCTAAGCTGTGTTTTTTAGATGTTTCAGGACACACCGTACACTTCTCCAGAGTGGCTGTTGGCAATGTACATCCCGCCCATCAGTGTAGCAAGGCTCCCATTTCTCCATGGCCTGTCCTGCATTTCTGGTTTTGACACTTTTTTCAGCATGGCCCTTTTGACCGATGGGAAGCGAGCCTTCTTTGTAGCGCTGATTTGCCTTTCCAGGTTGCTTGGTTGGCCAAAAAGGGCGTATGCGTTTTTTCCTGAATATATTCAGGAAAAAACGCATACGCCCTTTTTGGCCAAGGGCATCATTGTCAACGTTTTGCCGCTTTTCATGTGCTTTAAAGGCGATTCGAATCTACCTCCTGAAATCTGTTTCCTGCAATTCTGCCTTGATTTCAAATCCTCTTCTTTGCCTTCCCTCAATATATTTGTGGACGAGAGTTATCATTTATCACTCTGCAGGTTTGTGAATTGCAGGGCCCTGAAGCTCCATTTTACAAGTCGCTTTTTTGGGAGCCGGCCGCAAAAGCGCCGGATGGCTTCAGGCCCTGTTCTGGTTCCGGGGGGCAGGCTGAGCCTGTGGTTAATTCTTCTTCCTGATGGGAAAATAGAGTGACCTGTGCCTGTCCCAACACCAAGAGCTAGTCTCTCATTGGTTCCCCGTCTTCCCGTTCATCCTCAGGACAAATTGCAACCTATACGGAACAGGAGGTTAAAGGTGCTGATGCTCCAAGTAGGGAGATTGCTAGTAAAGTGGCTGGAATGGCGAACCCGAGCACAAGGAGATGAGAAATGAGGTGCGTTTTAGAAACCTTTCCCCATCACACGGTGTACCATCTTCTGGGTTTCTCATGCATGTTTTCGATGTAGGAAGATGCCCTTGAACCTGGAGATTTGGGACCCATGCGATGTGTAGCACGCAGTATTACTTTAAAGGGTCTGCGTTTGCTCACCCAACCTCACCAAACCTCTCAGCCCCAAGAGTGTCCACCCTTATGTCTCATCCAGCTGTGGGTCTAGATATGGTCAATCCAGGTTGCATCACAGCCCCTGAACGAATTGTGTAAGAATTTCTCTCTCTTTCCCTGTCTTTGTTTCATGGGTTTTTAAAAGTAATTTATTTTTATAATGGGGTTTAGCTGCTTTTCACGGCTGTGTTTAGGCCGCTTTACACCCACTTGACACACTAACAGAGAGATATCAATACATAGGTTTTAAGATTATTACTAGTCAGATATATTCTTGTGCGGTGAATCGGGCGTGTTGAGTCCAGTTCTCTGAGCAAGGAGTAGGTCTTGTCTATTACATATTGGGTTTATGGAACGGTATCTGAGCTAATTTGAAACTCTTGTTTTATGTATCACCCCACCTCACCTTTCCCGTTAAGCAGCCATAGTGTGTTTTCTACATGTGTGACTCTGTTCTGTTTTGTAATTCAGTTCAAGTGTAACGGTTTTTACATTCCCTCTATAAGTGACACCTTATGAGAAGTGTCCTTTTCTGTGTGACTTATTTCACTTAGAATCGTCTTACCTAAATCCACTCATCATGCTGCTACTAGCCTTATGACATTGATTTCATGGCTGAGTGATATTCCATTGTACATAAGGACCACAACTTTTTTATCCATTTTTCGCTTTCCTGGGATATTTAAGGTGGAAGGAAGTGGAGGTCCTTGTCAACAGAGCAGCCCTAAACTTTGGGGTGCTTGTGTCTTGCTGATTTTCAATTTTCCCACTTTATCCCCCCATGCGTGGAAGTGCCCTATGCTCTCTAAGCTGTGTTTTTTAGATGTTTCAGGACACACCGTACACTTCTCCAGAGTGGCTGTTGGCAATGTACATCCCGCCCATCAGTGTAGCAAGGCTCCCATTTCTCCATGGCCTGTCCTGCATTTCTGGTTTTGACACTTTTTTCAGCATGGCCCTTTTGACCGATGGGAAGCGAGCCTTCTTTGTAGCGCTGATTTGCCTTTCCAGGTTGCTTGGTTGGCCAAAAAGGGCGTATGCGTTTTTTCCTGAATATATTCAGGAAAAAACGCATACGCCCTTTTTGGCCAAGGGCATCATTGTCAACGTTTTGCCGCTTTTCATGTGCTTTAAAGGCGATTCGAATCTACCTCCTGAAATCTGTTTCCTGCAATTCTGCCTTGATTTCAAATCCTCTTCTTTGCCTTCCCTCAATATATTTGTGGACGAGAGTTGTCATTTATAACTCTGCAGGTTAGTGAATTGCAGGGCCCTGAAGCTCCATTTTACAAGTCGCTTTTTTGGGAGCCGGCCGCAAAAGCGCAGGATGGCTTCAGGCCCTGTTCTGGTTCCGGGGGGCAGGCTGAGCCTGTGGTTAATTCTTCTTCCTGATGGGAAAATAGAGTGACCTGTGCCTGTCCCAACACCAAGAGCTAGTCTCTCATTGGTTCCCCGTCTTCCCGTTCATCCTCAGGACAATTTGCAACCTATACGGAACAGGAGGTTAAAGGTGCTGATGCTCCAAGTAGGGAGATTGCTAGTAAAGTGGCTGGAATGGCGAACCCGAGCACAAGGAGATGAGAAATGAGGTGCGTTTTAGAAACCTTTCCCCATCACACGGTGTACCATCTTCTGGGTTTCTCATGCATGTTTTCGATGTAGGAAGATGCCCTTGAACCTGGAGATTTGGGACCCATGCGATGGGTAGCACGCAGTATTACTTTAAAGGGTCTGCGTTTGCTCACCCAACCTCACCAAAGCTCTCAGCCCCAAGAGTGTCCACCCTTATGTCTCATCCAGCTGTGGGTCTAGATATGGTCAATCCAGGTTGCATCACAGCCCCTGAACGAATTGTGTAAGAATTTCTCTCTCTTTCCCTGTCTTTGTTTCATGGGTTTTTAAAAGTAATTTATTTTTATAATGGGGTTTAGCTGCTTTTCACGGCTGTGTTTAGGCCGCTTTACACCCACTTGACACACTAACAGAGAGATATCAATACATAGGTTTTAAGATTATTACTAGTCAGATATATTCTTGTGCGGTGAATCGGGCGTGTTGAGTCCAGTTCTCTGAGCAAGGAGTAGGTCTTGTCTATTACATATTGGGTTTATGGAACGGTATCTGAGCTAATTTGAAACTCTTGTTTTATGTATCACCCCACCTCACCTTTCCCGTTAAGCAGCCATAGTGTGTTTTCTGCATGTGTGACTCTGTTCTGTTTTGTAATTCAGTTCAAGTGTAACGGTTTTTACATTCCCTCTATAAGTGACACCTTATGAGAAGTCTCCTTTTCTGTGTGACTTATTTCACTTAGAATCGTCTTACCTAAATCCACTCATCATGCTGCTACTAGCCTTATGACATTGATTTCATGGCTGAGTGATATTCCATTGTACATAAGGACCACAACTTTTTTATCCATTTTTCGCTTTCCTGGGATATTTAAGGTGGAAGGAAGTGGAGGTCCTTGTCAACAGAGCAGCCCTAAACTTTGGGGTGCTTGTGTCTTGCTGATTTTCAATTTTCCCGCTTTATTCCCCTATGCGTGGAAGTGCCCTATGCTCTCTAAGCTGTGTTTTTTAGATGTTTCAGGACACACCGTACACTTCTCCAGAGTGGCTGTTGGCAATGTACATCCCGCCCATCAGTGTAGCAAGGCTCCCATTTCTCCATGGCCTGTCCTGCATTTCTGGTTTTGACACTTTTTTCAGCATGGCCCTTTTGACCGATGGGAAGCGAGCCTTCTTTGTAGCGCTGATTTGCCTTTCCAGGTTGCTTGGTTGGCCAAAAAGGGCGTATGCGTTTTTTCCTGAATATATTCAGGAAAAAACGCATACCCCCTTTTGGCCAAGGGCATGATTGTCAACGTTTTGCCGCTTTTCATGTGCTTTAAAGGCGATTCGAATCTACCTCCTGAAATCTGTTTCCTGCAATTCTGCCTTGATTTCTAATCCTCTTCTTTGCCTTCCCTCAATATATTTGTGGACGAGAGTTATCATTTATAACTCTGCAGGTTTGTGAATTGCAGTGCCCTGAAGCTCCATTTTACAAGTCGCTTTTTTGGGAGCCGGCCGCAAAAGCGCAGGATGGCTTCAGGCCCTGTTCTGGTTCCGGGGGGCAGGCTGAGCCTGTGGTTAATTCTTCTTCCTGATGGGAAAATAGAGTGACCTGTGCCTGTCCCAACACCAAGAGCTAGTCTCTCATTGGTTCCCCGTCTTCCCGTTCATCCTCAGGACAATTTGCAACCTATACGGAACAGGAGGTTAAAGGTGCTGATGCTCCAAGTAGGGAGATTGCTAGTAAAGTGGCTGGAATGGCAAACCCGAGCACAAGGAGATGAGAAATGAGGTGCGTTTTAGAAACCTTTCCCCATCACACGGTGTACCATCTTCTGGGTTTCTCATGCATGTTTTCGATGTAGGAAGATGCCCTTGAACCTGGAGATTTGGGACCCATGCGATGGGTAGCACGCAGTATTACTTTAAAGGGTCTGCGTTTGCTCACCCAACCTCACCAAACCTCTCAGCCCCAAGAGTGTCCACCCTTATGTCTCATCCAGCTGTGGGTCTAGATATGGTCAATCCAGGTTGCATCACAGCCCCTGAACGAATTGTGTAAGAATTTCTCTCTCTTTCCCTGTCTTTGTTTCATGGGTTTTTAAAAGTAATTTATTTTTATAATGGGGTTTAGCTGCTTTTCACGGCTGTGTTTAGGCCGCTTTACACCCACTTGACACACTAACAGAGAGATATCAATACATAGGTTTTAAGATTATTACTAGTCAGATATATTCTTGTGCGGTGAATCGGGCGTGTTGAGTCCAGTTCTCTGAGCAAGGAGTAGGTCTTGTCTATTACATATTGGGTTTATGGAACGGTATCTGAGCTAATTTGAAACTCTTGTTTTATGTATCACCCCACCTCACCTTTCCCGTTAAGCAGCCATAGTGTGTTTTCTGCATGTGTGACTCTGTTCTGTTTTGTAATTCAGTTCAAGTGTAACGGTTTTTACATTCCCTCTATAAGTGACACCTTATGAGAAGTGTCCTTTTCTGTGTGACTTATTTCACTTAGAATCGTCTTACCTAAATCCACTCATCATGCTGCTACTAGCCTTATGACATTGATTTCATGGCTGAGTGATATTCCATTGTACATACGGACCACAACTTTTTTATCCATTTTTCGCTTTCCTGGGATATTTAAGGTGGAAGGAAGTGGAGGTCCTTGTCAACAGAGCAGCCCTAAACTTTGGGGTGCTTGTGTCTTGCTGATTTTCAATTTTCCCGCTTTATCACCCCATGCGTGGAAGTGCCCTATGCTCTCTAAGCTGTGTTTTTTAGATGTTTCAGGACACACCGTACACTTCTCCAGAGTGGCTGTTGGCAATTTACAACCCGCCCATCAGTGTAGCAAGGCTCCCATTTCTCCATGGCCTGTCCTGCATTTCTGGTTTTGACACTTTTTTCAGCATGGCCCTTTTGACCGATGGGAAGCGAGACTTCTTTGTCGCGCTGATTTGCCTTTCCAGGTTGCTTGGTTGGCCAAAATGGGCGTATGCGTTTTTTCCTGAATATATTCAGGAAAAAACGCATACGCCCATTTTGGCCAAGGGCATCATTGTCAACGTTTTGCCGCTTTTCATGTGCTTTAAAGGCGATTCGAATCTACCTCCTGAAATCTGTTTCCTGCAATTCTGCCTTGATTTCAAATCCTCTTCTTTGCCTTCCCTCAATATATTTGTGGACGAGAGTTATCATTTATAACTCTTCAGGTTTGTGAATTGCAGTGCCCTGAAGCTCCATTTTACACGTCGCTTTGTTGGGAGCCGGCCGCAAAAGCGCAGGATGGCTTCAGGCCCTGTTCTGGTTCCGGGGGGCAGGCTGAGCCTGTGGTTAATTCTTCTTCCTGATGGGAAAATAGAGTGACCTGTGCCTGTCCCAACACCAAGAGCTAGTCTCTCATTGGTTCCCCGTCTTCCCGTTCATCCTCAGGACAAATTGCAACCTGTACGGAACAGGAGGTTAAAGGTGCTGATGCTCCAAGTAGGGAGATTGCTAGTAAAGTGGCTGGAATGGCGAACCCGAGCACAAGGAGATGAGAAATGAGGTGCGTTTTAGAAACCTTTCCCCATCACACGGTGTACCATCTTCTGGGTTTCTCATGCATGTTTTCGATGTAGGAAGATGCCCTTGAACCTGGAGATTTGGGACCCATGCGATGGGTAGCACGCAGTATTACTTTAAAGGGTCTGCGTTTGCTCACCCAACCTCACCAAACCTCTCAGCCCCAAGAGTGTCCACCCTTATGTCTCATCCAGCTGTGGGTCTAGATATGGTCAATCCAGGTTGCATCACAGCCCCTGAACGAATTGTGTAAGAATTTCTCTCTCTTTCCCTGTCTTTGTTTCATGGGTTTTTAAAAGTAATTTATTTTTATAATGGGGTTTAGCTGCTTTTCACGGCTGTGTTTAGGCCGCTTTACACCCACTTGACACACTAACAGAGAGATATCAATACATAGGTTTTAAGATTATTACTGGTCAGATATATTCTTGTGCGGTGAATCGGGCGTGTTGAGTCCAGTTCTCTGAGCAAGGAGTAGGTCTTGTCTATTACATATTGGGTTTATGGAACGGTATCTGAGCTAATTTGAAACTCTTGTTTTATGTATCACCCCACCTCACCTTTCCCGTTAAGCAGCCATAGTGTGTTTTCTGCATGTGTGACTCTGTTCTGTTTTGTAATTCAGTTCAAGTGTAACGGTTTTTACATTCCCTCTATAAGTGACACCTTATGAGAAGTGTCCTTTTCTGTGTGACTTATTTCACTTAGAATCGTCTTACCTAAATCCACTCATCATGCTGCTATTAGCCTTATGACATTGATTTCATGGCTGAGTGATATTCCATTGAGCATAAGGACCACAACGTTTTTATCCATTTTTCGCTTTCCTGGGATATTTAAGGTGGAAGGAAGTGGAGGTCCTTGTCAACAGAGCAGCCCTAAACTTTGGGGTGCTTGTGTCTTGCTGATTTTCAATTTTCCCGCTTTATCCCCCCATGCGTGGAAGTGCCCTATGCTCTCTAAGCTGTGTTTTTTAGATGTTTCAGGACACACCGTACACTTCTCCAGAGTGGCTGTTGGCAATTTACATCCCGCCCATCAGTGTAGCAAGGCTCCCATTTCTCCATGGCCTGTCCTGCATTTCTGGTTTTGACACTTTTTTCAGCATGGCCCTTTTGACCGATGGGAAGCGAGATTTCTTTGTCGCGCTGATTTGCCTTTCCAGGTTGCTTGGTTGGCCAAAAAGGGCGTATGCGTTTTTTCCTGAATATATTCAGGAAAAAACGCATACGCCCTTTTTGGCCAAGGGCATCATTGTCAACGTTTTGCCGCTTTTCATGTGCTTTAAAGGCGATTCGAATCTACTTCCTGAAATCTGTTTCCTGCAATTCTGCCTTGATTTCAAATCCTCTTCTTTGCCTTCCCTCAATATATTTGTGGACGAGAGTTATCATTTATAACTCTGCAGGTTTGTGAATTGCAGTGCCCTGAAGCTCCATTTTACAAGTCGCTTTGTTGGGAGCCGGCTGCAAAAGCGCAGGATGGCTTCAGGCCCTGTTCTGGTTCCGGGGGGCAGGCTGAGCCTGTGGTTAATTCTTCTTCCTGATGGGAAAATAGAGTGACCTGTGCCTGTCCCAACACCAAGAGCTAGTCTCTCATTGGTTCCCCGTCTTCCCGTTCATCCTCAGGACAAATTGCAACCTGTACGGAACAGGAGGTTAAAGGTGCTGATGCTCCAAGTAGGGAGATTGCTAGTAAAGTGGCTGGAATGGCGAACCCGAGCACAAGGAGATGAGAATTGAGGTGCGTTTTAGAAACCTTTCCCCATCACACGGTGTACCATCTTCTGGGTTTCTCATGCATGTTTTCGATGTAGGAAGATGCCCTTGAACCTGGAGATTTGGGACCCATGCGATGGGTAGCACGCAGTAGTACTTTAAAGGGTCTGCGTTTGCTCACCCAACCTCACCAAACCTCTCAGCCCCAAGAGTGTCCACCCTTATGTCTCATCCAGCTGTGGGTCTAGATATGGTCAATCCAGGTTGCATCACAGCCCCTGAACGAATTGTGTAAGAATTTCTCTCTCTTTCCCTGTCTTTGTTTCATGGGTTTTTAAAAGTAATTTATTTTTATAATGGGGTTTAGCTGCTTTTCACGGCTGTGTTTAGGCTGCTTTACACCCACTTGACACACTAACAGAGAGATATCAATACATAGGTTTTAAGATTATTACTGGTCAGATATATTCTTGTGCGGTGAATCGGGCGTGTTGAGTCCAGTTCTCTGAGCAAGGAGTAGGTCTTGTCTATTACATATTGGGTTTATGGAACGGTATCTGAGCTAATTTGAAACTCTTGTTTTATGTATCACCCCACCTCACCTTTCCCGTTAAGCAGCCATAGTGTGTTTTCTGCATGTGTGACTCTGTTCTGTTTTGTAATTCAGTTCAAGTGTAACGGTTTTTACATTCCCTCTATAAGTGACACCTTATGAGAAGTGTCCTTTTCTGTGTGACTTATTTCACTTAGAATCGTCTTACCTAAATCCACTCATCATGCTGCTACTAGCCTTATGACATTGATTTCATGGCTGAGTGATATTCCATTGAGCATAAGGACCACAACTTTTTTATCCATTTTTCGCTTTCCTGGGATATTTAAGGTGGAAGGAAGTGGAGGTCCTTGTCAACAGAGCAGCCCTAAACTTTGGGGTGCTTGTGTCTTGCTGATTTTCAATTTTCCCGCTTTATCCCCCCATGCGTGGAAGTGCCCTATGCTCTCTAAGCTGTGTTTTTTAGATGTTTCAGGACACACCGTACACTTCTCCAGAGTGGCTGTTGGCAATTTACATCCCGCCCATCAGTGTAGCAAGGCTCCCATTTCTCCATGGCCTGTCCTGCATTTCTGGTTTTGACACTTTTTTCAGCATGGCCCTTTTGACCGATGGGAAGCGAGACTTCTTTGTCGCGCTGATTTGCCTTTCCAGGTTGCTTGGTTGGCCAAAAAGGGCGTATGAGTTTTTTCCTGAATATATTCAGGAAAAAACGCATACGCCCTTTTTGGCCAAGGGCATCATTGTCAACGTTTTGCCGCTTTTCATGTGCTTTAAAGGCGATTCGAATCTACCTCCTGAAATCTGTTTCCTGCAATTCTGCCTTGATTTCAAATCCTCTTCTTTGCCTTCCCTCAATATATTTGTGGACGAGAGTTATCATTTATAACTCTTCAGGTTTGTGAATTGCAGTGCCCTGAAGCTCCATTTTACACGTCGCTTTGTTGGGAGCCGGCCGCAAAAGCGCAGGATGGCTTCAGGCCCTGTTCTGGTTCCGGGGGGCAGGCTGAGCCTGTGGTTAATTCTTCTTCCTGATGGGAAAATAGAGTGACCTGTGCCTGTCCCAACACCAAGAGCTAGTCTCTCATTGGTTCCCCGTCTTCCCGTTCATCCTCAGGACAAATTGCAACCTGTACGGAACAGGAGGTTAAAGGTGCTGATGCTCCAAGTAGGGAGATTGCTAGTAAAGTGGCTGGAATGGCGAACCCGAGCACAAGGAGATGAGAAATGAGGTGCGTTTTAGAAACCTTTCCCCATCACACGGTGTACCATCTTCTGGGTTTCTCATGCATGTTTTCGATGTAGGAAGATGCCCTTGAACCTGGAGATTTGGGACCCATGCGATGGGTAGCACGCAGTATTACTTTAAAGGGTCTGCGTTTGCTCACCCAACCTCACCAAACCTCTCAGCCCCAAGAGTGTCCACCCTTATGTCTCATCCAGCTGTGGGTCTAGATATGGTCAATCCAGGTTGCATCACAGCCCCTGAACGAATTGTGTAAGAATTTCTCTCTCTTTCCCTGTCTTTGTTTCATGGGTTTTTAAAAGTAATTTATTTTTATAATGGGGTTTAGCTGCTTTTCACGGCTGTGTTTAGGCCGCTTTACACCCACTTGACACACTAACAGAGAGATATCAATACATAGGTTTTAAGATTATTACTGGTCAGATATATTCTTGTGCGGTGAATCGGGCGTGTTGAGTCCAGTTCTCTGAGCAAGGAGTAGGTCTTGTCTATTACATATTGGGTTTATGGAACGGTATCTGAGCTAATTTGAAACCCTTGTTTTATGTATCACCCCACCTCACCTTTCCCGTTAAGCAGCCATAGTGTGTTTTCTGCATGTGTGACTCTGTTCTGTTTTGTAATTCAGTTCAAGTGTAACGGTTTTTACATTCCCTCTATAAGTGACACCTTATGAGAAGTGTCCTTTTCTGTGTGACTTATTTCACTTAGAATCGTCTTACCTAAATCCACTCATCATGCTGCTACTAGCCTTATGACATTGATTTCATCGCTGAGTGATATTCCATTGTACATAAGGACCACAACTTTTTTATCCATTTTTCGCTTTCCTGGGATATTTAAGGTGGAAGGAAGTGGAGGTCCTTGTCAACAGAGCAGCCCTAAACTTTGGGGTGCTTGTGTCTTGCTGATTTTCAATTTTCCCGCTTTATCCCCCCATGCGTGGAAGTGCCCTATGCTCTCTAAGCTGTGTTTTTTAGATGTTTCAGGACACACCGTACACTTCTCCAGAGTGGCTGTTGGCAATTTACATCCCGCCCATCAGTGTAGCAAGGCTCCCGTTTCTCCATGGCCTGTCCTGCATTTCTGGTTTTGACACATTTTTCAGCATGGCCCTTTTGACCGATGGGAAGCGAGACTTCTTTGTAGCGCTGATTTGCCTTTCCAGGTTGCTTGGTTGGCCAAAAAGGGCGTATGCGTTTTTTCCTGAATATATTCAGGAAAAAACGCATACGCCCTTTTTGGCCAAGGGCATCATTGTCAACGTTTTGCCGCTTTTCATGTGCTTTAAAGGCGATTCGAATCTACCTCCTGAAATCTGTTTCCTGCAATTCTGCCTTGATTTCTAATCCTCTTCTTTGCCTTCCCTCAATATATTTGTGGACGAGAGTTATCATTTATCACTCTGCAGGTTTGTGAATTGCAGTGCCCTGAAGCTCCATTTTACAAGTCGCTTTTTTGGGAGCCGGCCGCAAAAGCGCAGGATGGCTTCAGGCCCTGTTCTGGTTCCGGGGGGCAGGCTGAGCCTGTGGTTAATTCTTCTTCCTGATGGGAAAATAGAGTGACCTGTGCCTGTCCCAACACCAAGAGCTAGTCTCTCATTGGTTCCCCGTCTTCCCGTTCATCCTCAGGACAAATTGCAACCTGTACGGAACAGGAGGTTAAAGGTGCTGAGGCTCCAAGTAGGGAGATTGCTAGTAAAGTGGCTGGAATGGCGAACCCGAGCACAAGGAGATGAGAAATGAGGTGCGTTTTAGAAACCTTTCCCCATCACACGGTGTACCATCTTCTGGGTTTCTCATGCATGTTTTCGATGTAGGAAGATGCCCTTGAACCTGGAGATTTGGGACCCATGCGATGGGTAGCACGCAGTATTACTTTAAAGGGTCTGCGTTTGCTCACCCAACCTCACCAAACCTCTCAGCCCCAAGAGTGTCCACCCTTATGTCTCATCCAGCTGTGGGTCTAGATATGGTCAATCCAGGTTGCATCACAGCCCCTGAACGAATTGTGTAAGAATTTCTCTCTCTTTCCCTGTCTTTGTTTCATGTGTTTTTAAAAGTAATTTATTTTTTTTTTATTTATTTTTTTTTTTAGATTTTTAGGAATTTCATGTAATGTCTGAAACATTTATATTAACATATTTCCATACAATTACAAATATAAGATTTTTAAGAATTTCATGTAATGTCTGAAACATTTATATTAACATATTTCCATACAAATAACCCAATGAAAGTTTAGTATTAGTTGTTTTGTTTGTTTTTTTATACTGCAGGTACTTATTAGGCATCAATTTTATACATATCAGTGTATACATGCCAAAAGTAATTTATTTTTATAATGGGGTTTAGCTGCTTTTCACGGCTGTGTTTAGGCCGCTTTACACCCACTTGACACACTAACAGAGAGATATCAATACATAGGTTTTAAGATTATTACTGGTCAGATATATTCTTGTGCGGTGAATCGGGCGTGTTGAGTCCAGTTCTCTGAGCAAGGAGTAGGTCTTGTCTATTACATATTGGGTTTATGGAACGGTATCTGAGCTAATTTGAAACTCTTGTTTTATGTATCACCCCACCTCACCTTTCCCGTTAAGCAGCCATAGTGTGTTTTCTGCATGTGTGACTCTGTTCTGTTTTGTAATTCAGTTCAAGTGTAACGGTTTTTACATTCCCTCTATAAGTGACACCTTATGAGAAGTGTCCTTTTCTGTGTGACTTATTTCACTTAGAATCGTCTTACCTAAATCCACTCATCATGCTGCTACTAGCCTTATGACATTGATTTCATGGCTGAGTGATATTCCATTGTACATAAGGACCACAACTTTTTTATCCATTTTTCGCTTTCCTGGGATATTTAAGGTGGAAGGAAGTGGAGGTCCTTGTCAACAGAGCAGCCCTAAACTTTGGGGTGCTTGTGTCTTGCTGATTTTCAATTTTCCCGCTTTATCCCCCCATGCGTGGAAGTGCCCTATGCTCTCTAAGCTGTGTTTTTTAGATGTTTCAGGACACACCGTACACTTCTCCAGAGTGGCTGTTGGCAATTTACATCCCGCCCATCAGTGTAGCAAGGCTCCCGTTTCTCCATGGCCTGTCCTGCATTTCTGGTTTTGACACTTTTTTCAGCATGGCCCTTTGGACCGATGGGAAGCGAGACTTCTTTGTAGCGCTGATTTGCCTTTCCAGGTTGCTTGGTTGGCCAAAAAGGGCGTATGCGTTTTTTCCTGAATATATTCAGGAAAAAACGCATACGCCCTTTTTGGCCAAGGGCATCATTGTCAACGTTTTGCCGCTTTTCATGTGCTTTAAAGGCGATTCGAATCTACCTCCTGAAATCTGTTTCCTGCAATTCTGCCTTGATTTCAAATCCTCTTCTTTGCCTTCCCTCAATATATTTGTGGACGAGAGTTATCATTTATAACTCTGCAGGTTTGTGAATTGCAGTGCCCTGAAGCTCCATTTTACACATCGCTTTTTTGGGAGCCGGCCGCAAAAGCGCAGGATGGCTTCAGGCCCTGTTCTGGTTCCGGGGGGCAGGCTGAGCCTGTGGTTAATTCTTCTTCCTGATGGGAAAATAGAGTGACCTGTGCCTGTCCCAACACCAAGAGCTAGTCTCTCATTGGTTCCCCGTCTTCCCGTTCATCCTCAGGACAAATTGCAACCTGTACGGAACAGGAGGTTAAAGGTGCTGATGCTCCAAGTAGGGAGATTGCTAGTAAAGTGGCTTGAATGGCGAACCCGAGCACAAGGAGATGAGAAATGAGGTGCGTTTTTGAAACCTTTCCCCATCACACGGTGTAACATCTTCTGGGTTTCTCATGCATGTTTTCGATGTAGGAAGATGCCCTTGAACCTGGAGATTTGGGACCCATGCGTTGGGTAGCACGCAGTATTACTTTAAAGGGTCTGCGTATGCTCACCCAACCTCACCAAACCTCTCAGCCCCAAGAGTGTCCACCCCTATGTCTCATCCAGCTGTGGGTCTAGATATGGTCAATCCAGGTTGCATCACAGCCCCTGAACGAATTGTGTAAGAATTTCTCTCTCTTTCCCTGTCTTTGTTTCATGGGTTTTTAAAAGTAATTTATTTTTATAATGGGGTTTAGCTGCTTTTCACGGCTGTGTTTAGGCCGCTTTACACCCACTTGACACACTAACAGAGAGATATCAATACATAGGTTTTAAGATTATTACTGGTCAGATATATTCTTGTGCGGTGAATCGGGCGTGTTGAGTCCAGTTCTCTGAGCAAGGAGTAGGTCTTGTCTATTACATATTGGGTTTATGGAACGGTATCTGAGCTAATTTGAAACTCTTGTTTTATGTATCACCCCACCTCACCTTTCCCGTTAAGCAGCCATAGTGTGTTTTCTGCATGTGTGACTCTGTTCTGTTTTGTAATTCAGTTCAAGTGTAACGGTTTTTACATTCCCTCTATAAGTGACACCTTATGAGAAGTGTCCTTTTCTGTGTGACTTATTTCACTTAGAATCGTCTTACCTAAATCCACTCATCATGCTGCTACTAGCCTTATGACATTGATTTCATGGCTGAGTGATATTCCATTGTACATAAGGACCACAACTTTTTTATCCATTTTTCGCTTTCCTGGGATATTTAAGGTGGAAGGAAGTGGAGGTCCTTGTCAACAGAGCAGCCCTAAACTTTGGGGTGCTTGTGTCTTGCTGATTTTCAATTTTCCCGCTTTATCCCCCCATGCGTGGAAGTGCCCTATGCTCTCTAAGCTGTGTTTTTTAGATGTTTCAGGACACACCGTACACTTCTCCAGAGTGGCTGTTGGCAATTTACATCCCGCCCATCAGTGTAGCAAGGCTCCCGTTTCTCCATGGCCTGTCCTGCATTTCTGGTTTTGACACTTTTTTCAGCATGGCCCTTTGGACCGATGGGAAGCGAGACTTCTTTGTAGCGCTGATTTGCCTTTCCAGGTTGCTTGGTTGGCCAAAAAGGGCGTATGCGTTTTTTCCTGAATATATTCAGGAAAAAACGCATACGCCCTTTTTGGCCAAGGGCATCATTGTCAACGTTTTGCCGCTTTTCATGTGCTTTAAAGGCGATTCGAATCTACCTCCTGAAATCTGTTTCCTGCAATTCTGCCTTGATTTCAAATCCTCTTCTTTGCCTTCCCTCAATATATTTGTGGACGAGAGTTATCATTTATAACTCTGCAGGTTTGTGAATTGCAGTGCCCTGAAGCTCCATTTTACACATCGCTTTTTTGGGAGCCGGCCGCAAAAGCGCAGGATGGCTTCAGGCCCTGTTCTGGTTCCGGGGGGCAGGCTGAGCCTGTGGTTAATTCTTCTTCCTGATGGGAAAATAGAGTGACCTGTGCCTGTCCCAACACCAAGAGCTAGTCTCTCATTGGTTCCCCGTCTTCCCGTTCATCCTCAGGACAAATTGCAACCTGTACGGAACAGGAGGTTAAAGGTGCTGATGCTCCAAGTAGGGAGATTGCTAGTAAAGTGGCTGGAATGGCGAACCCGAGCACAAGGAGATGAGAAATGAGGTGCGTTTTTGAAACCTTTCCCCATCACACGGTGTAACATCTTCTGGGTTTCTCATGCATGTTTTCGATGTAGGAAGATGCCCTTGAACCTGGAGATTTGGGACCCATGCGTTGGGTAGCACGCAGTATTACTTTAAAGGGTCTGCGTATGCTCACCCAACCTCACCAAACCTCTCAGCCCCAAGAGTGTCCACCCCTATGTCTCATCCAGCTGTGGGTCTAGATATGGTCAATCCAGGTTGCATCACAGCCCCTGAACGAATTGTGTAAGAATTTCTCTCTCTTTCCCTGTCTTTGTTTCATGGGTTTTTAAAAGTAATTTATTTTTATAATGGGGTTTAGCTGCTTTTCACGGCTGTGTTTAGGCCGCTTTACACCCACTTGACACACTAACAGAGAGATATCAATACATAGGTTTTAAGATTATTACTGGTCAGATATATTCTTGTGCGGTGAATCGGGCGTGTTGAGTCCAGTTCTCTGAGCAAGGAGTAGGTCTTGTCTATTACATATTGGGTTTATGGAACGGTATCTGAGCTAATTTGAAACTCTTGTTTTATGTATCACCCCACCTCACCTTTCCCGTTAAGCAGCCATAGTGTGTTTTCTGCATGTGTGACTCTGTTCTGTTTTGTAATTCAGTTCAAGTGTAACGCTTTTTACATTCCCTCTATAAGTGACACCTTATGAGAAGTGTCCTTTTCTGTGTGACTTATTTCACTTAGAATCGTCTTACCTAAATCCACTCATCATGCTGCTACTAGCCTTATGACATTGATTTCATGGCTGAGTGATATTCCATTGTACATAAGGACCACAAATTTTTTATCCATTTTTCGCTTTCCTGGGATATTTAAGGTGGAAGGAAGTGGAGGTCCTTGTCAACAGAGCAGCCCTAAACTTTTGGGTGCTTGTGTCTTGCTGATTTTCAATTTTCCCACTTTATCCCCCCATGCGTGGAAGTGCCCTATGCTCTCTAAGCTGTGTTTTTTAGATGTTTCAGGACACACCTTACACTTCTCCAGAGTGGCTGTTGGCAATTTACATCCCGCCCATCAGTGTAGCAAGGCTCCCATTTCTCCTTGGCCTGTCCTGCATTTCTGGTTTTGACACTTTTTTCAGCATGGCCCTTTTGACCGATGGGAAGCGAGACTTCTTTGTAGCGCTGATTTGCCTTTCCAGGTTGCTTGGTTGGCCAAAAAGGGCGTATGCGTTTTTTCCTGAATATATTCAGGAAAAAACGCATACGCCCTTTTTGGCCAAGGGCATCATTGTCAACGTTTTGCCGCTTTTCATGTGCTTTAAAGGCGATTCGAATCTACCTCCTGAAATCTGTTTCCTGCAATTCTGCCTTGATTTCAAATCCTCTTCTTTGCCTTCCCTCAATATATTTGTGGACGAGAGTTATCATTTATAACTCTGCAGGTTTGTGAATTGCAGTGCCCTGAAGCTCCATTTTACACGTCGCTTTTTTGGGAGCCGGCCGCAAAAGCGCAGGATGGCTTCAGGCCCTGTTCTGGTTCCGGGGGGCAGGCTGAGCCTGTGGTTAATTCTTCTTCCTGATGGGAAAATAGAGTGACCTGTGCCTGTCCCAACACCAAGAGCTAGTCTCTCATTGGTTCCCCGTCTTCCCGTTCATCCTCAGGACAAATTGCAACCTGTACGGAACAGGAGGTTAAAGGTGCTGATGCTCCAAGTAGGGAGATTGCTAGTAAAGTGGCTGGAATGGCGAACCCGAGCACAAGGAGATGAGAAATGAGGTGCGTTTTAGAAACCTTTCCCCATCACACGGTGTACCATCTTCTGGGTTTCTCATGCATGTTTTCGATGTAGGAAGATGCCCTTGAACCTGGAGATTTGGGACCCATGCGATGGGTAGCACGCAGTATTATTTTAAAGGGTCTGCGTTTGCTCACCCAACCTCACCAAACCTCTCAGCCCCAAGAGTGTCCACCCTTATGTCTCATCCAGCTGTGGGTCTAGATATGGTCAATCCAGGTTGCATCACAGCCCGTGAACGAATTGTGTAAGAATTTCTCTCTCTTTCCCTGTCTTTGTTTCATGGGTTTTTAAAAGTAATTTATTTTTATAATGGGGTTTAGCTGCTTTTCACGGCTGTGTTTAGGCCGCTTTACACCCACTTGACACACTAACAGAGAGATATCAATACATAGGTTTTAAGATTATTACTGGTCAGATATATTCTTGTGCAGTGAATCGGGCGTGTTGAGTCCAGTTCTCTGAGCAAGGAGTAGGTCTTGTCTATTACATATTGGGTTTATGGAACGGTATCTGAGCTAATTTGAAACTCTTGTTTTATGTATCACCCCACCTCACCTTTCCCGTTAAGCAGCCATAGTGTGTTTTCTGCATGTGTGATTCTGTTCTGTTTTGTATTTCAGTTCAAGTGTAACGGTTTTTACATTCCCTCTATAAGTGACACCTTATGAGAAGTGTCCTTTTCTGTGTGACTTATTTCACTTAGAATCGTCTTACCTAAATCCACTCATCATGCTGCTACTAGCCTTATGACATTGATTTCATGGCTGAGTGATATTCCATTGTACATAAGGACCACAACTTTTTTATCCATTTTTCGCTTTCCTGGGATATTTAAGGTGGAAGGAAGTGGAGGTCCTTGTCAACAGAGCAGCCCTAAACTTTGGGGTGCTTGTGTCTTGCTGATTTTCAATTTTCCCGCTTTATCCCCCCATGCGTGGAAGTGCCCTATGCTCTCTAAGCTGTGTTTTTTAGATGTTTCAGGACACACCGTACACTTCTCCAGAGTGGCTGTTGGCAATTTACATCCCGCCCATCAGTGTAGCAAGGCTCCCGTTTCTCCATGGCCTGTCCTGCATTTCTGGTTTTGACACTTTTTTCAGCATGGCCCTTTTGACCGATGGGAAGCGAGACTTCTTTGTCGCGCTGATTTGCCTTTCCAGGTTGCTTGGTTGGCAAAAAAGGGCGTATGCGTTTTTTCCTGAATATATTCAGGAAAAAACGCATACGCCCATTTTGGCCAAGGGCATCATTGTCAACGTTTTGCCGCTTTTCATGTGCTTTAAAGGCGATTCGAATCTACCTCCTGAAATCTGTTTCCTGCAATTCTGCCTTGATTTCAAATCCTCTTCTTTGCCTTCCCTCAATATATTTGTGGACGAGAGTTATCATTTATAACTCTGCAGGTTTGTGAATTGCAGTGCCCTGAAGCTCCATTTTACAAGTCGCTTTTTTGGGAGCCGGCCGCAAAAGCGCAGGATGGCTTCAGGCCCTGTTCTGGTTCCGGGGGGCAGGCTGAGCCTGTGGTTAATTCTTCTTCTTGATGGGAAAATAGAGTGACCTGTGCCTATCCCAACACCAAGAGCTAGTCTCTCATTGGTTCCCTGTCTTCCCGTTCATCCTCAGGACAAATTGCAACCTGTACGGAACAGGAGGTTAAAGGTGCTGATGCTCCAAGTAGGGAGATTGCTAGTAAAGTGGCTGGAATGGCAAACCCGAGCACAAGGAGATGAGAAATGAGGTGCGTTTTAGAAACCTTTCCCCATCACACGGTGTACCATCTTCTGGGTTTCTCATGCATGTTTTCGATGTAGGAAGATGCCCTTGAACCTGGAGATTTGGGACCCATGCGATGGGTAGCACGCAGTATTACTTTAAAGGGTCTGCGTTTGCTCACCCAACCTCACCAAACCTCTCAGCCCCAAGAGTGTCTACCCTTATGCCTCATCCAGCTGTGGGTCTAGATATGGTCAATCCAGGTTGCATCACAGCCCCTGAACGAATTGTGTAAGAATTTCTCTCTCTTTCTCTGTCTTTGTTTCATGGGTTTTTAAAAGTAATTTATTTTTATAATGGGGTTTAGCTGCTTTTCACGGCTGTGTTTAGGCCGCTTTACACCCACTTGACACACTAACAGAGAGATATCAATACATAGGTTTTAAGATTATTACTAGTCAGATATATTCTTGTGCGGTGAATCGGGCGTGTTGAGTCCAGTTCTCTGAGCAAGGAGTAGGTCTTGTCTATTACATATTGGGTTTATGGAACGGTATCTGAGCTAATTTGAAACTCTTGTTTTATGTATCACCCCACCTCACCTTTCCCGTTAAGCAGCCATAGTGTGTTTTCTGCATGTGTGACTCTGTTCTGTTTGTAATTCAGTTCAAGTGTAACGGTTTTTACATTCCCTCTATAAGTGACACCTTATGAGAAGTGTCCTTTTCTGTGTGACTTATATCACTTAGAATCGTCTTACCTAAATCCACTCATCATGCTGCTACTAGCCTTATGACATTGATTTCATGGCTGAGTGATATTCCATTGAGCATAAGGACCACAACTTTTTTATCCATTTTTCGCTTTCCTGGGATATTTAAGGTGGAAGGAAGTGGAGGTCCTTGTCAACAGAGCAGCCCTAAACTTTGGGGTGCTTGTGTCTTGCTGATTTTCAATTTTCCCGCTTTATCCCCCCATGCGTGGAAGTGCCCTATGCTCTCTAAGCTGTGTTTTTTAGATGTTTCAGGACACACCGTACACTTCTCCAGAATGGCTGTTGGCAATTTACATCCCGCCCATCAGTGTAGCAAGGCTCCCATTTCTCCATGGCCTGTCCTGCATTTCTGGTTTTGACACTTTTTTCAGCATGGCCCTTTTGACCGATGGGAAGTGAGACTTCTTTGTCACGCTGATTTGCCTTTCCAGGTTGCTTGGTTGGCCAAAAAGGGCGTATGCGTTTTTTCCTGAATATATTCAGGAAAAAACGCATACGCCCTTTTTGGCCAAGGGCATCATTGTCAACGTTTTGCCGCTTTCCATGTGCTTTAAAGGCGATTCGAATCTACCTCCTGAAATCTGTTTCCTGCAATTCTGCCTTGATTTCAAATCCTCTTCTTTGCCTTCCCTCAATATATTTGTGGACGAGAGTTATCATTTATAACTCTGCAGGTTTGTGAATTGCAGTGCCCTGAAGCTCCATTTTACAAGTCGCTTTTTTGGGAGCTGGCCGCAAAAGCGCAGGATGGCTTCAGGCCCTGTTCTGGTTCCGGGGGGCAGGCTGAGCCTGTGGTTAATTCTTCTTCCTGATGGGAAAATAGAGTGACCTGTGCCTGTCCCAACACCAAGAGCTAGTCTCTCATTGGTTCCCCGTCTTCCCGTTCATCCTCAGGACAAATTGCAACCTGTACGGAACAGGAGGTTAAAGGTGCTGATGCTCCAAGTAGGGAGATTGCTAGTAAAGTGGCTGGAATGGCGAACCCGAGCACAAGGAGATGAGAAATGAGGTGCGTTTTAGAAACCTTTCCCCATCACACGGTGTACCATCTTCTGGGTTTCTCATGCATGTTTCCGATGTAGGAAGATGCCCTTGAACCTGGAGATTTGGGACCCATGCGATGGGTAGCACGCAGTATTACTTTAAAGGGTCTGCGTTTGCTCACCCAACCTCACCAAACCTCTCAGCCCCAAGAGTGTCCACCCTTATGTCTCATCCAGCTGTGGGTCTAGATATGGTCAATCCAGGTTGCAACACAGCCCCTGAACGAATTGTGTAAGTATTTCTCTCTCTTTCCCTGTCTTTGTTTCATGGGTTTTTAAAAGTAATTTATTTTTATAATGGGCTTTAGCTGCTTTTCACGGCTGTGTTTAGGCCGCTTTACACCCACTTGACACACTAACAGAGAGATATCAATACATAGGTTTTAAGATTATTACTGGTCAGATATATTCTTGTGCGGTGAATCGGGCGTGTTGAGTCCAGTTCTCTGAGCAAGGAGTAGGTCTTGTCTATTACATATTGGGTTTATGGAACGGTATCTGAGCTAATTTGAAACTCTTGTTTTATGTATCACCCCACCTCACCTTTCCCGTTAAGCAGCCATAGTGTGTTTTCTGCATGTGTGACTCTGTTCTGTTTTGTAATTCAGTTCAAGTGTAACGGTTTTTACATTCCCTCTATAAGTGACACCTTATGAGAAGTGTCCTTTTCTGTGTGACTTATTTCACTTAGAATCGTCTTACCTAAATCCACTCATCATGCTGCTACTAGCCTTATGACATTGATTTCATGGCTGAGTGATATTCCATTGTACATAAGGACCACAACTTTTTTATCCATTTTTCGCTTTCCTGGGATATTTAAGGTGGAAGGAAGTGGAGGTCCTTGTCAACAGAGCAGCCCTAAACTTTGGGGTGCTTGTGTCTTGCTGATTTTCAATTTTCCCGCTTTATCACCCCATGCGTGGAAGTGCCCTATGCTCTCTAACCTGTGTTTTTTAGATGTTTCAGGACACACCGTACACTTCTCCAGAGTGGCTGTTGGCAATTTACATCCCGCCCATCAGTGTAGCAAGGCTCCCATTTCTCCATGGCCTGTCCTGCATTTCTGGTTTTGACACTTTTTTCAGCATGGCCCTTTTGACCGATGGGAAGCGAGACTTCTTTGTCGCGCTGATTTGCCTTTCCAGGTTGCTTGGTTGGCCAAAAAGGGCGTATGCGTTTTTTCCTGAATATATTCAGGAAAAAACGCATACGCCCATTTTGGCCAAGGGCATCATTGTCAACGTTTTGCCGCTTTTCATGTGCTTTAAAGGCGATTCGAATCTACCTCCTGAAATCTGTTTCCTGCAATTCTGCCTTGATTTCAAATCCTCTTCTTTGCCTTCCCTCAATATATTTGTGGACGAGAGTTATCATTTATAACTCTGCAGGTTTGTGAATTGCAGTGCCCTGAAGCTCCATTTTACAAGTCGCTTTTTTGGGAGCTGGCCGCAAAAGCGCAGGATGGCTTCAGGCCCTGTTCTGGTTCCGGGGGGCAGGCTGAGCCTGTGGTTAATTCTTCTTCCTGATGGGAAAATAGAGTGACCTGTGCCTGTCCCAACACCAAGAGCTAGTCTCTCATTGGTTCCCCGTCTTCCCGTTCATCCTCAGGACAAATTGCAACCTGTACGGAACAGGAGGTTAAAGGTGCTGATGCTCCAAGTAGGGAGATTGCTAGTAAAGTGGCTGGAATGGCGAACCCGAGCACAAGGAGATGAGAAATGAGGTGCGTTTTAGAAACCTTTCCCCATCACACGGTGTACCATCTTCTGGGTTTCTCATGCATGTTTCCGATGTAGGAAGATGCCCTTGAACCTGGAGATTTGGGACCCATGCGATGGGTAGCACGCAGTATTACTTTAAAGGGTCTGCGTTTGCTCACCCAACCTCACCAAACCTCTCAGCCCCAAGAGTGTCCACCCTTATGTCTCATCCAGCTGTGGGTCTAGATATGGTCAATCCAGGTTGCAACACAGCCCCTGAACGAATTGTGTAAGTATTTCTCTCTCTTTCCCTGTCTTTGTTTCATGGGTTTTTAAAAGTAATTTATTTTTATAATGGGCTTTAGCTGCTTTTCACGGCTGTGTTTAGGCCGCTTTACACCCACTTGACACACTAACAGAGAGATATCAATACATAGGTTTTAAGATTATTACTGGTCAGATATATTCTTGTGCGGTGAATCGGGCGTGTTGAGTCCAGTTCTCTGAGCAAGGAGTAGGTCTTGTCTATTACATATTGGGTTTATGGAACGGTATCTGAGCTAATTTGAAACTCTTGTTTTATGTATCACCCCACCTCACCTTTCCCGTTAAGCAGCCATAGTGTGTTTTCTGCATGTGTGACTCTGTTCTGTTTTGTAATTCAGTTCAAGTGTAACGGTTTTTACATTCCCTCTATAAGTGACACCTTATGAGAAGTGTCCTTTTCTGTGTGACTTATTTCACTTAGAATCGTCTTACCTAAATCCACTCATCATGCTGCTACTAGCCTTATGACATTGATTTCATGGCTGAGTGATATTCCATTGTACATAAGGACCACAACTTTTTTATCCATTTTTCGCTTTCCTGGGATATTTAAGGTGGAAGGAAGTGGAGGTCCTTGTCAACAGAGCAGCCCTAAACTTTGGGGTGCTTGTGTCTTGCTGATTTTCAATTTTCCCGCTTTATCACCCCATGCGTGGAAGTGCCCTATGCTCTCTAACCTGTGTTTTTTAGATGTTTCAGGACACACCGTACACTTCTCCAGAGTGGCTGTTGGCAATTTACATCCCGCCCATCAGTGTAGCAAGGCTCCCATTTCTCCATGGCCTGTCCTGCATTTCTGGTTTTGACACTTTTTTCAGCATGGCCCTTTTGACCGATGGGAAGCGAGACTTCTTTGTCGCGCTGATTTGCCTTTCCAGGTTGCTTGGTTGGCCAAAAAGGGCGTATGCGTTTTTTCCTGAATATATTCAGGAAAAAACGCATACGCCCATTTTGGCCAAGGGCATCATTGTCAACGTTTTGCCGCTTTTCATGTGCTTTAAAGGCGATTCGAATCTACCTCCTGAAATCTGTTTCCTGCAATTCTGCCTTGATTTCTAATCCTCTTCTTTGCCTTCCCTCAATATATTTGTGGACGAGAGTTATCATTTATAACTCTGCAGGTTTGTGAATTGCAGTGCCCTGAAGCTCCATTTTACAAGTCGCTTTTTTGGGAGCCGGCCGCAAAAGCGCAGGATGGCTTCAGGCCCTGTTCTGGTTCCGGGGGGCAGGCTGAGCCTGTGGTTAATTCTTCTTCCTGATGGGAAAATAGAGTGACCTGTGCCTGTCCCAACACCAAGAGCTAGTCTCTCATTGGTTCCCCATCTTCCCGTTCATCCTCAGGACAAATTGCAACCTGTACGGAACAGGAGGTTAAAGGTGCTGATGCTCCAAGTAGGGAGATTGCTAGTAAAGTGGCTGGAATGGCGAACCCGAGCACAAGGAGATGAGAAATGAGGTGCGTTTTAGAAACCTTTCCCCATCACACGGTGTACCATCTTCTGGGTTTCTCATGCATGTTTTCGATGTAGGAAGATGCCCTTGAACCTGGAGATTTGGGACCCATGCGATGGGTAGCACGCAGTATTACTTTAAAGGGTCTGCGTTTGCTCACCCAACCTCACCAAACCTCTCAGCCCCAAGAGTGTCCACCCTTATGTCTCATCCAGCTGTGGGTCTAGATATGGTCAATCCAGGTTGCATCACAGCCCCTGAACGAATTGTGTAAGAATTTCTCTCTCTTTCCCTGTCTTTGTTTCATGGGTTTTTAAAAGTAATTTATTTTTATAATGGGGTTTAGCTGCTTTTCACGGCTGTGTTTAGGCCACTTTACACCCACTTGACACACTAACAGAGAGATATCAATACATAGGTTTTAAGATTATTACTGGTCAGATATATTCTTGTGCGGTGAATCGGGCGTGTTGAGTCCAGTTCTCTGAGCAAGGAGTAGGTCTTGTCTATTACATATTGGGTTTATGGAACGGTATCTGAGCTAATTTGAAACTCTTGTTTTATGTATCACCCCACCTCACCTTTCCCGTTAAGCAGCCATAGTGTGTTTTCTGCATGTGTGACTCTGTTCTGTTTTGTAATTCAGTTCAAGTGTAACGGTTTTTACATTCCCTCTATAAGTGACACCTTATGAGAAGTGTCCTTTTCTGTGTGACTTATTTCACTTAGAATCGTCTTACCTAAATCCACTCATCATGCTGCTACTAGCCTTATGACATTGATTTCATGGCTGAGTGATATTCCATTGTACATAAGGACCACAACTTTTTTATCCATTTTTCGCTTTCCTGGGATATTTAAGGTGGAAGGAAGTGGAGGTCCTTGTCAACAGAGCAGCCCTAAACTTTGGGGTGCTTGTGTCTTGCTGATTTTCAATTTTCCCGCTTTATCCCCCCATGCGTGGAAGTGCCCTATGCTCTCTAACCTGTGTTTTTTAGATGTTTCAGGACACACCGTACACTTCTCCAGAGTGGCTGTTGGCAATTTACATCCCGCCCATCAGTGTAGCAAGGCTCCCATTTCTCCATGGCCTGTCCTGCATTTCTGGTTTTGACACTTTTTTCAGCATGGCCCTTTTGACCGATGGGAAGCGAAACTTCTTTGTCGCGCTGATTTGCCTTTCCAGGTTGCTTGGTTGGCCAAAATGGGCGTATGCGTTTTTTCCTGAATATATTCAGGAAAAAACGCATACGCCCATTTTGGCCAAGGGCATCATTGTCAACGTTTTGCCGCTTTTCATGTGCTTTAAAGGCGATTCGAATCTACCTCCTGAAATCTGTTTCCTGCAATTCTGTCTTGATTTCTAATCCTCTTCTTTGCCTTCCCTCAATATATTTGTGGACGAGAGTTATCATTTATAACTCTGCAGGTTTGTGAATTGCAGTGCCCTGAAGCTCCATTTTACAAGTCGCTTTTTTGGGAGCCGGCCGCAAAAGCGCAGGATGGCTTCAGGCCCTGTTCTGGTTCCGGGGGGCAGGCTGAGCCTGTGGTTAATTCTTCTTCCTGATGGGAAAATAGAGTGACCTGTGCCTGTCCCAACACCAAGAGCTAGTCTCTCATTGGTTCCCCATCTTCCCGTTCATCCTCAGGAAAAATTGCAACCTGTACGGAACAGGAGGTTAAAGGTGCTGATGCTCCAAGTAGGGAGATTGCTAGTAAAGTGGCTGGAATGGCGAACCCGAGCACAAGGAGATGAGAAATGAGGTGCGTTTTAGAAACCTTTCCCCATCACACGGTGTACCATCTTCTGGGTTTCTCATGCATGTTTTCGATGTAGGAAGATGCCCTTGAACCTGGAGATTTGGGACCCATGCGATGGGTAGCACGCAGTATTACTTTAAAGGGTCTGCGTTTGCTCACCCAACCTCACCAAACCTCTCAGCCCCAAGAGTGTCCACCCTTATGTCTCATCCAGCTGTGGGTCTAGATATGGTCAATCCAGGTTGCATCACAGCCCCTGAACGAATTGTGTAAGAATTTCTCTCTCTTTCCCTGTCTTTGTTTCATGGGTTTTTAAAAGTAATTTATTTTTATAATGGGGTTTAGCTGCTTTTCACGGCTGTGTTTAGGCCGCTTTACACCCACTTGACACACTAACAGAGAGATATCAATACATAGGTTTTAAGATTATTACTGGTCAGATATATTCTTGTGCGGTGAATCGGGCGTGTTGAGTCCAGTTCTCTGAGCAAGGAGTAGGTCTTGTCTATTACATATTGGGTTTATGGAACGGTATCTGAGCTAATTTGAAACTCTTGTTTTATGTATCACCCCACCTCACCTTTCCCGTTAAGCAGCCATAGTGTGTTTTCTGCATGTGTGACTCTGTTCTGTTTTGTAATTCAGTTCAAGTGTAACGGTTTTTACATTCCCTCTATAAGTGACACCTTATGAGAAGTGTCCTTTTCTGTGTGACTTATTTCACTTAGAATCGTCTTACCTAAATCCACTCATCATGCTGCTATTAGCCTTATGACATTGATTTCATGGCTGAGTGATATTCCATTGAGCATAAGGACCACAACTTTTTTATCCATTTTTCGCTTTCCTGGGATATTTAAGGTGGAAGGAAGTGGAGGTCCTTGTCAACAGAGCAGCCCTAAACTTTGGGGTGCTTGTGTCTTGCTGATTTTCAATTTTCCCGCTTTATCCCCCCATGCGTGGAAGTGCCCTATGCTCTCTAAGCTGTGTTTTTTAGATGTTTCAGGACACACCGTACACTTCTCCAGAGTGGCTGTTGGCAATTTACATCCCGCCCATCAGTGTAGCAAGGCTCCCATTTCTCCATGGCCTGTCCTGCATTTCTGGTTTTGACACTTTTTTCAGCATGGCCCTTTTGACCGATGGGAAGCGAGATTTCTTTGTCGCGCTGATTTGCCTTTCCAGGTTGCTTGGTTGGCCAAAAAGGGCGTATGCGTTTTTTCCTGAATATATTCAGGAAAAAACGCATACGCCCTTTTTGGCCAAGGGCATCATTGTCAACGTTTTGCCGCTTTTCATGTGCTTTAAAGGCGATTCGAATCTACCTCCTGAAATCTGTTTCCTGCAATTCTGCCTTGATTTCAAATCCTCTTCTTTGCCTTCCCTCAATATATTTGTGGACGAGAGTTATCATTTATAACTCTGCAGGTTTGTGAATTGCAGTGCCCTGAAGCTCCATTTTACAAGTCGCTTTTTTGGGAGCCGGCTGCAAAAGCTCAGGATGGCTTCAGGCCCTGTTCTGGTTCCGGGGGGCAGGCTGAGCCTGTGGTTAATTCTTCTTCCTGATGGGAAAATAGAGTGACCTGTGCCTGTCCCAACACCAAGAGCTAGTCTCTCATTGGTTCCCCGTCTTCCCGTTCATCCTCAGGACAAATTGCAACCTGTACGGAACAGGAGGTTAAAGGTGCTGATGCTCCAAGTAGGGAGATTGCTAGTAAAGTGGCTGGAATGGCGAACCCGAGCACAAGGAGATGAGAATTGAGGTGCGTTTTAGAAACCTTTCCCCATCACACAGTGTACCATCTTCTGGGTTTCTCATGCATGTTTTCGATGTAGGAAGATGCCCTTGAACCTGGAGATTTGGGACCCATGCGATGGGTAGCACGCAGTATTACTTTAAAGGGTCTGCGTTTGCTCACCCAACCTCACCAAACCTCTCAGCCCCAAGAGTGTCCACCCTTATGTCTCATCCAGCTGTGGGTCTAGATATGGTCAATCCAGGTTGCATCACAGCCCCTGAACGAATTGTGTAAGAATTTCTCTCTCTTTCCCTGTCTTTGTTTCATGGGTTTTTAAAAGTAATTTATTTTTATAATGGGGTTTAGCTGCTTTTCACGGCTGTGTTTAGGCCGCTTTACACCCACTTGACACACTAACAGAGAGATATCAATACATAGGTTTTAAGATTATTACTGGTCAGATATATTCTTGTGCGGTGAATCGGGCGTGTTGAGTCCAGTTCTCTGAGCAAGGAGTAGGTCTTGTCTATTACATATTGGGTTTATGGAACGGTATCTGAGCTAATTTGAAACTCTTGTTTTATGTATCACCCCACCTCACCTTTCCCGTTAAGCAGCCATAGTGTGTTTTCTGCATGTGTGACTCTGTTCTGTTTTGTAATTCAGTTCAAGTGTAACGGTTTTTACATTCCCTCTATAAGTGACACCTTATGAGAAGTGTCCTTTTCTGTGTGACTTATTTCACTTAGAATCGTCTTACCTAAATCCACTCATCATGCTGCTATTAGCCTTATGACATTGATTTCATGGCTGAGTGATATTCCATTGAGCATAAGGACCACAACTTTTTTATCCATTTTTCGCTTTCCTGGGATATTTAAGGTGGAAGGAAGTGGAGGTCCTTGTCAACAGAGCAGCCCTAAACTTTGGGGTGCTTGTGTCTTGCTGATTTTCAATTTTCCCGCTTTATCCCCCCATGCGTGGAAGTGCCCTATGCTCTCTAAGCTGTGTTTTTTAGATGTTTCAGGACACACCGTACACTTCTCCAGAGTGGCTGTTGGCAATTTACATCCCGCCCATCAGTGTAGCAAGGCTCCCATTTCTCCATGGCCTGTCCTGCATTTCTGGTTTTGACACTTTTTTCAGCATGGCCCTTTTGACCGATGGGAAGCGAGATTTCTTTGTCGCGCTGATTTGCCTTTCCAGGTTGCTTGGTTGGCCAAAAAGGGCGTATGCGTTTTTTCCTGAATATATTCAGGAAAAAACGCATACGCCCTTTTTGGCCAAGGGCATCATTGTCAACGTTTTGCCGCTTTTCATGTGCTTTAAAGGCGATTCGAATCTACCTCCTGAAATCTGTTTCCTGCAATTCTGCCTTGATTTCAAATCCTCTTCTTTGCCTTCCCTCAATATATTTGTGGACGAGAGTTATCATTTATAACTCTGCAGGTTTGTGAATTGCAGTGCCCTGAAGCTCCATTTTACAAGTCGCTTTTTTGGGAGCCGGCTGCAAAAGCGCAGGATGGCTTCAGGCCCTGTTCTGGTTCCGGGGGGCAGGCTGAGCCTGTGGTTAATTCTTCTTCCTGATGGGAAAATAGAGTGACCTGTGCCTGTCCCAACACCAAGAGCTAGTCTCTCATTGGTTCCCCGTCTTCCCGTTCATCCTCAGGACAAATTGCAACCTGTACGGAACAGGAGGTTAAAGGTGCTGATGCTCCAAGTAGGGAGATTGCTAGTAAAGTGGCTGGAATGGCGAACCCGAGCACAAGGAGATGAGAATTGAGGTGCGTTTTAGAAACCTTTCCCCATCACACAGTGTACCATCTTCTGGGTTTCTCATGCATGTTTTCGATGTAGGAAGATGCCCTTGAACCTGGAGATTTGGGACCCATGCGATGGGTAGCACGCAGTAGTACTTTAAAGGGTCTGCGTTTGCTCACCCAACCTCACCAAACCTCTCAGCCCCAAGAGTGTCCACCCTTATGTCTCATCCAGCTGTGGGTCTAGATATGGTCAATCCAGGTTGCATCACAGCCCCTGAACGAATTGTGTAAGAATTTCTCTCTCTTTCCCTGTCTTTGTTTCATGGGTTTTTAAAAGTAATTTATTTTTATAATGGGGTTTAGCTGCTTTTCACGGCTGTGTTTAGGCCGCTTTACACCCACTTGACACACTAACAGAGAGATATCAATACATAGGTTTTAAGATTATTACTGGTCAGATATATTCTTGTGCGGTGAATCGGGCGTGTTGAGTCCAGTTCTCTGAGCAAGGAGTAGGTCTTGTCTATTACATATTGGGTTTATGGAACGGTATCTGAGCTAATTTGAAACTCTTGTTTTATGTATCACCCCACCTCACCTTTCCTGTTAAGCAGCCATAGTGTGTTTTCTGCATGTGTGACTCTGTTCTGTTTGGTAATTCAGTTCAAGTGTAACGGTTTTTACATTCCCTCTATAAGTGACACCTTATGAGAAGTGTCCTTTTCTGTGTGACTTATTTCACTTAGAATCGTCTTACCTAAATCCACTCATCATGCTGCTACTATCCTTATGACATTGATTTCATGGCTGAGTGATATTCCATTGAGCATAAGGACCACAACTTTTTTATCCATTTTTCGCTTTCCTGGGATATTTAAGGTGGAAGGAAGTGGAGGTCCTTGTCAACAGAGCAGCCCTAAACTTTGGGGTGCTTGTGTCTTGCTGATTTTCAATTTTCCCGCTTTATCACCCCATGCGTGGAAGTGCCCTATGCTCTCTAAGCTCTGTTTTTTAGATGTTTCAGGACACACCGTACACTTCTCCAGAGTGGCTGTTGGCAATTTACATCACGCCCATCAGTGTAGCAAGGCTCCCATTTCTCCATGGCCTGTCCTGCATTTCTGGTTTTGACACTTTTTTCAGCATGGCCCTTTTGACCGATGGGAAGTGAGACTTCTTTGTCGCGCTGATTTGCCTTTCCAGGTTGCTTGGTTGGCCAAAAAGGGCGTATGAGTTTTTTCCTGAATATATTCAGGAAAAAACGCATACGCCCTTTTTGGCCAAGGGCATCATTGTCAACGTTTTGCCGCTTTTCATGTGCTTTAAAGGCGATTCGAATCTACCTCCTGAAATCTGTTTCCTGCAATTCTGCCTTGATTTCAAATCCTCTTCTTTGCCTTCCCTCAATATATTTGTGGACGAGAGTTATCATTTATAACTCTGCAGGTTTGTGAATTGCAGTGCCCTGAAGCTCCATTTTACAAGTCGCTTTTTTGGGAGCCGGCCGCAAAAGCGCAGGATGGCTTCAGGCCCTGTTCTGGTTCCGGGGGGCAGGCTGAGCCTGTGGTTAATTCTTCTTCCTGATGGGAAAATAGAGTGACCTGTGCCTGTCCCAACACCAAGAGCTAGTATCTCATTGGTTCCCCGTCTTCCCGTTCATCCTCAGGACAAATTGCAACCTGTACGGAACAGGAGGTTAAAGGTGCTGATGCTCCAAGTAGGGAGATTGCTAGTAAAGTGGCTGGAATGGCGAACCCGAGCACAAGGAGATGAGAAATGAGGTGCGTTTTAGAAACCTTTCCCCATCACACGGTGTACCATCTTCTGGGTTTCTCATGCATGTTTTCGATGTAGGAAGATGCCCTTGAACCTGGAGATTTGGGACCCATGCGATGGGTAGCACGCAGTATTACTTTAAAGGGTCTGCGTTTGCTCACCCAACCTCACCAAACCTCTCAGCCCCAAGAGTGTCCACCCTTATGTCTCATCCAGCTGTGGGTCTAGATATGGTCAATCCAGGTTGCATCACAGCCCCTGAACGAATTGTGTAAGAATTTCTCTCTCTTTCCCTGTCTTTGTTTCATGGGTTTTGAAAAGTAATTTATTTTTATAATGGGGTTTAGCTGCTTTTCACGGCTGTGTTTAGGCCGCTTTACACCCACTTGACACACTAACAGAGAGATATCAATACATAGGTTTTAAGATTATTACTAGTCAGATATATTCTTGTGCGGTGAATCGGGCGTGTTGAGTCCAGTTCTCTGAGCAAGGAGTAGGTCTTGTCTATTACATATTGGGTTTATGGAACGGTATCTGAGCTAATTTGAAACTCTTGTTTTATGTATCACCCCACCTCACCTTTCCCGTTAAGCAGCCATAGTGTGTTTTCTGCATGTGTGACTCTGTTCTGTTTTGTAATTCAGTTCAAGTGTAACGCTTTTTACATTCCCTCTATAAGTGACACCTTATGAGAAGTGTCCTTTTCTGTGTGACTTATTTCACTTAGAATCGTCTTACCTAAATCCACTCATCATGCTGCTACTAGCCTTATGACATTGATTTCATGGCTGAGTGATATTCCATTGTACATAAGGACCACAACTTTTTTATCCATTTTTCGCTTTCCTGGGATATTTAAGGTGGAAGGAAGTGGAGGTCCTTGTCAACAGAGCAGCCCTAAACTTTGGGGTGCTTGTGTCTTGCTGATTTTCAATTTTCCCACTTTATCCCCCCATGCGTGGAAGTGCCCTATGCTCTCTAAGCTGTGTTTTTTAGATGTTTCAGGACACACCGTACACTTCTCCAGAGTGGCTGTTGGCAATTTACATCCCGCCCATCAGTGTAGCAAGGCTCCCATTTCTCCATGGCCTGTCCTGCATTTCTGGTTTTGACACTTTTTTCAGCATGGCCCTTTTGACCGATGGGAAGCGAGACTTCTTTGTCGCGCTGATTTGCCTTTCCAGGTTGCTTGGTTGGCCAAAAAGGGCGTATGCGTTTTTTCCTGAATATATTCAGGAAAAAACGCATACGCCCTTTTTGGCCAAGGGCATCATTGTCAACGTTTTGCCGCTTTTCATGTGCTTTAAAGGCGATTCGAATCTACCTCCTGAAATCTGTTTCCTGCCATTCTGCCTTGATTTCAAATCCTCTTCTTTGCCTTCCCTCAATATATTTGTGGACGAGAGTTATCATTTATAACTCTGCAGGTTTGTGAATTGCAGTGCCCTGAAGCTCCATTTTACACGTCGCTTTTTTGGGAGCCGGCCGCAAAAGCGCAGGATGGCTTCAGGCCCTGTTCTGGTTCCGGGGGGCAGGCTGAGCCTGTGGTTAATTCTTCTTCCTGATGGGAAAATAGAGTGACCTGTGCCTGTCCCAACACCAAGAGCTAGTCTCTCATTGGTTCCCCGTCTTCCCGTTCATCCTCAGGACAAATTGCAACCTGTACGGAACAGGAGGTTAAAGGTGCTGATGCTCCAAGTAGGGAGATTGCTAGTAAAGTGGCTGGAATGGCGAACCCGAGCACAAGGAGATGAGAAATGAGGTGCGTTTTAGAAACCTTTCCCCATCACACGGTGTACCATCTTCTGGGTTTCTCATGCATGTTTTCGATGTAGGAAGATGCCCTTGAACCTGGAGATTTGGGACCCATGCGATGGGTAGCACGCAGTATTACTTTAAAGGGTCTGCGTTTGCTCACCCAACCTCACCAAAACTCTCAGCCCCAAGAGTGTCCACCCTTATGTCTCATCCAGCTGTGGGTCTATATATGGTCAATCCAGGTTGCATCACAGCCTCTGAACGAATTGTGTAAGAATTTCTCTCTCTTTCACTGTCTTTGTTTCATGGGTTTTGAAAAGTAATTTATTTTTATAATGGGGTTTAGCTGCTTTTCACGGCTGTGTTTAGGCCGCTTTACACCCACTTGACACACTAACAGAGAGATATCAATACATAGGTTTTAAGATTATTACTGGTCAGATATATTCTTGTGCGGTGAATCGGGCGTGTTGAGTCCAGTTCTCTGAGCAAGGAGTAGGTCTTGTCTATTACATATTGGGTTTATGGAACGATATCTGAGCTAATTTGAAACTCTTGTTTTATGTATCACCCCACCTCACCTTTCCCGTTAAGCAGCCATAGCGTGTTTTCTGCATGTGTGACTCTGTTCTGTTTTGTAATTCAGTTCAAGTGTAACGGTTTTTACATTCCCTCTATAAGTGACACCTTATGAGAAGTGTCCTTTTCTGTGTGACTTATTTCACTTAGAATCGTCTTACCTAAATCCACTCATCATGCTTCTACTAGCCTTATGACATTGATTTCATGGCTGAGTGATATTCCATTGTACATAAGGACCACAACTTTTTTATCCATTTTTCGCTTTCCTGGGATATTTAAGGTGGAAGGAAGTGGAGGTCCTTGTCAACAGAGCAGCCCTAAACTTTGGGGTGCTTGTGTCTTGCTGATTTTCAATTTTCCCGCTTTATCCCCCCATGCGTGGAAGTGCCCTATGCTCTCTAAGCTGTGTTTTTTCGATGTTTCAGGACACACCGTACACTTCTCCAGAGTGGCTGTTGGCAATTTACATCCCGCCCATCAGTGTAGCAAGGCTCCCGTTTCTCCATGGCCTGTCCTGCATTTCTGGTTTTGACACTTTTTTCAGCATGGCCCTTTGGACCGATGGGAAGCGAGACTTCTTTGTAGCGCTGATTTGCCTTTCCAGGTTGCTTGGTTGGCCAAAAAGGGCGTATGCGTTTTTTCCTGAATATATTCAGGAAAAAACGCATACGCCCTTTTTGGCCAAGGGCATCATTGTCAACGTTTTGCCGCTTTTCATGTGCTTTAAAGGCGATTCGAATCTACCTCCTGAAATCTGTTTCCTGCAATTCTGCCTTGATTTCTAATCCTCTTCTTTGCCTTCCCTCAATATATTTGTGGACGAGAGTTATCATTTATAACTCTGCAGGTTTGTGAATTGCAGTGCCCTGAAGCTCCATTTTACACGTCGCTTTTTTGGGAGCCGGCCGCAAAAGCGCAGGATGGCTTCAGGCCCTGTTCTGGTTCCGGGGGGCAGGCTGAGCCTGTGGTTAATTCTTCTTCCTGATGGGAAAATAGAGTGACCTGTGCCTGTCCCAACACCAAGAGCTAGTCTCTCATTGGTTCCCCGTCTTCCCGTTCATCCTCAGGACAAATTGCAACCTGTACGGAACAGGAGGTTAAAGGTGCTGATGCTCCAAGTAGGGAGATTGCTAGTAAAGTGGCTGGAATGGCGAACCCGAGCACAAGGAGATGAGAAATGAGGTGCGTTTTAGAAACCTTTCCCCATCACACGGTGTACCATCTTCTGGGTTTCTCATGCATGTTTTCGATGTAGGAAGATGCCCTTGAACCTGGAGATTTGGGACCCATGCGATGGGTAGCACGCAGTATTACTTTAAAGGGTCTGCGTTTGCTCACCCAACCTCACCAAACCTCTCAGCCCCAAGAGTGTCCACCCTTATGTCTCATCCAGCTGTGGGTCTAGATATGGTCAATCCAGGTTGCATCACAGCCCCTGAACGAATTGTGTAAGAATTTCTCTCTCTTTCCCTGTCTTTGTTTCATGGGTTTTTAAAAGTAATTTATTTTTATAATGGGGTTTAGCTGCTTTTCACGGCTGTGTTTAGGCCGCTTTACACCCACTTGACACACTAACAGAGAGATATCAATACATAGGTTTTAAGATTATTACTGGTCAGATATATTCTTGTGCGGTGAATCGGGCGTGTTGAGTCCAGTTCTCTGAGCAAGGAGTAGGTCTTTTCTATTACATATTGGGTTTATGGAACGGTATCTGAGCTAATTTGAAACTCTTGTTTTATGTATCACCCCACCTCACCTTTCCCGTTAAGCAGCCATAGTGTGTTTTCTGCATGTGTGACTCTGTTCTGTTTTGTAATTCAGTTCAAGTGTAACGCTTTTTACATTCCCTCTATAAGTGACACCTTATGAGAAGTGTCCTTTTCTGTGTGACTTATTTCACTTAGAATCGTCTTACCTAAATCCACTCATCATGCTGCTACTAGCCTTATGACATTGATTTCATGGCTGAGTGATATTCCATTGTACATAAGGACCACAACTTTTTTATCCATTTTTCGCTTTCCTGGGATATTTAAGGTGGAAGGAAGTGGAGGTCCTTGTCAACAGAGCAGCCCTAAACTTTGGGGTGCTTGTGTCTTGCTGATTTTCAATTTTCCCACTTTATCCCCCCATGCGTGGAAGTGCCCTATGCTCTCTAAGCTGTGTTTTTTAGATGTTTCAGGACACACCGTACACTTCTCCAGAGTGGCTGTTGGCAATTTACATCCCGCCCATCAGTGTAGCAAGGCTCCCGTTTCTCCATGGCCTGTCCTGCATTTCTGGTTTTGACACTTTTTTCAGCATGGCCCTTTGGACCGATGGGAAGCGAGACTTCTTTGTAGCGCTGATTTGCCTTTCCAGGTTGCTTGGTTGGCCAAAAAGGGCGTATGCGTTTTTTCCTGAATATATTCAGGAAAAAACGCATACGCCCTTTTTGGCCAAGGGCATCATTGTCAACGTTTTGCCGCTTTTCATGTGCTTTAAAGGCGATTCGAATCTACCTCCTGAAATCTGTTTCCTGCAATTCTGCCTTGATTTCTAATCCTCTTCTTTGCCTTCCCTCAATATATTTGTGGACGAGAGTTATCATTTATAACTCTGCAGGTTTGTGAATTGCAGTGCCCTGAAGCTCCATTTTACACGTCGCTTTTTTGGGAGCCGGCCGCAAAAGCGCAGGATGGCTTCAGGCCCTGTTCTGGTTCCGGGGGGCAGGCTGAGCCTGTGGTTAATTCTTCTTCCTGATGGGAAAATAGAGTGACCTGTGCCTGTCCCAACACCAAGAGCTAGTCTCTCATTGGTTCCCCGTCTTCCCGTTCATCCTCAGGACAAATTGCAACCTGTACGGAACAGAAGGTTAAAGGTGCTGATGCTCCAAGTAGGGAGATTGCTAGTAAAGTGGCTGGAATGGCGAACCCGAGCACAAGGAGATGAGAAATGAGGTGCGTTTTAGAAACCTTTCCCCATCACACGGTGTACCATCTTCTGGGTTTCTCATGCATGTTTTCGATGTAGGAAGATGCCCTTGAACCTGGAGATTTGGGACCCATGCGATGGGTAGCACGCAGTATTACTTTAAAGGGTCTGCGTTTGCTCACCCAACCTCACCAAACCTCTCAGCCCCAAGAGTGTCCACCCTTATGTCTCATCCAGCTGTGGGTCTAGATATGGTCAATCCAGGTTGCATCACAGCCCCTGAACGAATTGTGTAAGAATTTCTCTCTCTTTCCCTGTCTTTGTTTCATGGGTTTTTAAAAGTAATTTATTTTTATAATGGGGTTTAGCTGCTTTTCACGGCTGTGTTTAGGCCGCTTTACACCCACTTGACACACTAACAGAGAGATATCAATACATAGGTTTTAAGATTATTACTGGTCAGATATATTCTTGTGCGGTGAATCGGGCGTGTTGAGTCCAGTTCTCTGAGCAAGGAGTAGGTCTTGTCTATTACATATTGGGTTTATGGAACGGTATCTGAGCTAATTTGAAACTCTTGTTTTATGTATCACCCCACCTCACCTTTCCCGTTAAGCAGCCATAGTGTGTTTTCTGCATGTGTGACTCTGTTCTGTTTTGTAATTCAGTTCAAGTGTAACGGTTTTTACATTCCCTCTATAAGTGACACCTTATGAGAAGTGTCCTTTTCTGTGTGACTTATTTCACTTAGAATCGTCTTACCTAAATCCACTCATCATGCTGCTACTAGCCTTATGACATTGATTTCATGGCTGAGTGATATTCCATTGTACATAAGGACCACAACTTTTTTATCCATTTTTCGCTTTCCTGGGATATTTAAGGTGGAAGGAAGTGGAGGTCCTTGTCAACAGAGCAGCCCTAAACTTTGGGGTGCTTGTGTCTTGCTGATTTTCAATTTTCCCGCTTTATCCCCCCATGCGTGGAAGTGCCCTATGCTCTCTAAGCTGTGTTTTTTCGATGTTTCAGGACACACCGTACACTTCTCCAGAGTGGCTGTTGGCAATTTACATCCCGCCCATCGGTGTAGCAAGGCTCCCGTTTCTCCATGGCCTGTCCTGCATTTCTGGTTTTGACATTTTTTCAGCATGGCCCTTTGGACCGATGGGAAGCGAGACTTCTTTGTAGCGCTGATTTGCCTTTCCAGGTTGCTTGGTTGGCCAAAAAGGGCGTATGCGTTTTTTCCTGAATATATTCAGGAAAAAACGCATACGCCCTTTTTGGCCAAGGGCATCATTGTCAACGTTTTGCCGCTTTTCATGTGCTTTAAAGGCGATTCGAATCTACCTCCTGAAATCTGTTTCCTGCAATTCTGCCTTGATTTCTAATCCTCTTCTTTGCCTTCCCTCAATATATTTGTGGACGAGAGTTATCATTTATAACTCTGCAGGTTTGTGAATTGCAGTGCCCTGAAGCTCCATTTTACACGTCGCTTTTTTGGGAGCCGGCCGCAAAAGCGCAGGATGGCTTCAGGCCCTGTTCTGGTTCCGGGGGGCAGGCTGAGCCTGTGGTTAATTCTTCTTCCTGATGGGAAAATAGAGTGACCTGTGCCTGTCCCAACACCAAGAGCTAGTCTCTCATTGGTTCCCCGTCTTCCCGTTCATCCTCAGGACAAATTGCAACCTGTACGGAACAGGAGGTTAAAGGTGCTGATGCTCCAAGTAGGGAGATTGCTAGTAAAGTGGCTGGAATGGCGAACCCGAGCACAAGGAGATGAGAAATTAGGTGCGTTTTAGAAACCTTTCCCCATCACACGGTGTACCATCTTCTGGGTTTCTCATGCATGTTTTCGATGTAGGAAGATGCCCTTGAACCTGGAGATTTGGGACCCATGCGATGGGTAGCACGCAGTATTACTTTAAAGGGTCTGCGTTTGCTCACCCAACCTCACCAAACCTCTCAGCCCCAAGAGTGTCCACCCTTATGTCTCATCCAGCTGTGGGTCTAGATATGGTCAATCCAGGTTGCATCACAGCCCCTGAACGAATTGTGTAAGAATTTCTCTCTCTTTCCCTGTCTTTGTTTCATGGGTTTTGAAAAGTAATTTATTTTTATAATGGGGTTTAGCTGCTTTTCACGGCTGTGTTTAGGACACTTTACACCCACTTGACACACTAACAGAGAGATATCAATACATAGGTTTTAAGATTATTACTGGTCAGATATATTCTTGTGCGGTGAATCGGGCGTGTTGAGTCCAGTTCTCTGAGCAAGGAGTAGGTCTTGTCTATTACATATTGGGTTTATGGAACGGTATCTGAGCTAATTTGAAACTCTTGTTTTATGTATCACCCCACCTCACCTTTCCCGTTAAGCAGCCATAGTGTGTTTTCTGCATGTGTGACTCTGTTCTGTTTTGTAATTCAGTTCAAGTGTAACGGTTTTTACATTCCCTCTATAAGTGACACCTTATGAGAAGTGTCCTTTTCTGTGTGACTTATTTCACTTAGAATCGTCTTACCTAAATCCACTCATCATGCTGCTACTAGCCTTATGACATTGATTTCATGGCTGAGTGATATTCCATTGTACATAAGGACCACAACTTTTTTATCCATTTTTCGCTTTCCTGGGATATTTAAGGTGGAAGGAAGTGGAGGTCCTTGTCAACAGAGCAGCCCTAAACTTTGGGGTGCTTGTGTCTTGCTGATTTTCAATTTTCCCGCTTTATCCCCCCATGCGTGGAAGTGCCCTATGCTCTCTAAGCTGTGTTTTTTCGATGTTTCAGGACACACCGTACACTTCTCCAGAGTGGCTGTTGGCAATTTACATCCCGCCCATCAGTGTAGCAAGGCTCCCGTTTCTCCATGGCCTGTCCTGCATTTCTGGTTTTGACATTTTTTCAGCATGGCCCTTTGGACCGATGGGAAGCGAGACTTCTTTGTCGCGCTGATTTGCCTTTCCAGGTTGCTTGGTTGGCCAAAAAGGGCGTATGCGTTTTTTCCTGAATATATTCAGGAAAAAACGCATACGCCCTTTTTGGCCAAGGGCATCATTGTCAACGTTTTGCCGCTTTTCATGTGCTTTAAAGGCGATTCGAATCTACCTCCTGAAATCTGTTTCCTGCAATTCTGCCTTGATTTCTAATCCTCTTCTTTGCCTTCCCTCAATATATTTGTGGACGAGAGTTATCATTTATAACTCTGCAGGTTTGTGAATTGCAGTGCCCTGAAGCTCCATTTTACACGTCGCTTTTTTGGGAGCCGGCCGCAAAAGCGCAGGATGGCTTCAGGCCCTGTTCTGGTTCCGGGGGGCAGGCTGAGCCTGTGGTTAATTCTTCTTCCTGATGGGAAAATAGAGTGACCTGTGCCTGTCCCAACACCAAGAGCTAGTCTCTCATTGGTTCCCCGTCTTCCCGTTCATCCTCAGGACAAATTGCAACCTGTACGGAACAGGAGGTTAAAGGTGCTGATGCTCCAAGTAGGGAGATTGCTAGTAAAGTGGCTGGAATGGCGAACCCGAGCACAAGGAGATGAGAAATGAGGTGCGTTTTAGAAACCTTTCCCCATCACACGGTGTACCATCTTCTGGGTTTCTCATGCATGTTTTCGATGTAGGAAGATGCCCTTGAACCTGGAGATTTGGGACCCATGCGATGGGTAGCACGCAGTATTACTTTAAAGGGTCTGCGTTTGCTCACCCAACCTCACCAAACCTCTCAGCCCCAAGAGTGTCCACCCTTATGTCTCATCCAGCTGTGGGTCTAGATATGGTCAATCCAGGTTGCATCACAGCCCCTGAACGAATTGTGTAAGAATTTCTCTCTCTTTCCCTGTCTTTGTTTCATGGGTTTTGAAAAGTAATTTATTTTTATAATGGGGTTTAGCTGCTTTTCACGGCTGTGTTTAGGACACTTTACACCCACTTGACACACTAACAGAGAGATATCAATACATAGGTTTTAAGATTATTACTGGTCAGATATATTCTTGTGCGGTGAATCGGGCGTGTTGAGTCCAGTTCTCTGAGCAAGGAGTAGGTCTTGTCTATTACATATTGGGTTTATGGAACGGTATCTGAGCTAATTTGAAACTCTTGTTTTATGTATCACCCCACCTCACCTTTCCCGTTAAGCAGCCATAGTGTGTTTTCTGCATGTGTGACTCTGTTCTGTTTTGTAATTCAGTTCAAGTGTAACGGTTTTTACATTCCCTCTATAAGTGACACCTTATGAGAAGTGTCCTTTTCTGTGTGACTTATTTCACTTAGAATCGTCTTACCTAAATCCACTCATCATGCTGCTACTAGCCTTATGACATTGATTTCATGGCTGAGTGATATTCCATTGTACATAAGGACCACAACTTTTTTATCCATTTTTCGCTTTCCTGGGATATTTAAGGTGGAAGGAAGTGGAGGTCCTTGTCAACAGAGCAGCCCTAAACTTTGGGGTGCTTGTGTCTTGCTGATTTTCAATTTTCCCGCTTTATCCCCCCATGCGTGGAAGTGCCCTATGCTCTCTAAGCTGTGTTTTTTCGATGTTTCAGGACACACCGTACACTTCTCCAGAGTGGCTGTTGGCAATTTACAACCCGCCCATCAGTGTAGCAAGGCTCCCATTTCTCCATGGCCTGTCCTGCATTTCTGGTTTTGACACTTTTTTCAGCATGGCCCTTTTGACCGATGGGAAGCGAGACTTCTTTGTAGCGCTGATTTGCCTTTCCAGGTTGCTTGGTTGGCCAAAAAGGGCGTATGCGTTTTTTCCTGAATATATTCAGGAAAAAACGCATACGCCCTTTTTGGCCAAGGGCATCATTGTCAACGTTTTGCCGCTTTTCATGTGCTTTAAAGGCGATTCGAATCTACCTCCTGAAATCTGTTTCCTGCAATTCTGCCTTGATTTCAAATTCTCTTCTTTGCCTTCCCTCAATATATTTGTGGACGAGAGTTATCATTTATAACTCTGCAGGTTTGTGAATTGCAGTGCCCTGAAGCTCCATTTTACACGTCGCTTTTTTGGGAGCCGGCCGCAAAAGTGCAGGATGGCTTCAGGCCCTGTTCTGGTTCCGGGGGGCAGGCTGAGCCTGTGGTTAATTCTTCTTCCTGATGGGAAAATAGAGTGACCTGTGCCTGTCCCAACACCAAGAGCTAGTCTCTCATTGGTTCCCCGTCTTCCCGTTCATCCTCAGGACAAATTGCAACCTGTACGGAACAGGAGGTTAAAGGTGCTGATGCTCCAAGTAGGGAGATTGCTAGTAAAGTGGCTGGAATGGCGAACCCGAGCACAAGGAGATGAGAAATGAGGTGCGTTTTAGAAACCTTTCCCCATCACACGGTGTACCATCTTCTGGGTTTCTCATGCATGTTTTCGATGTAGGAAGATGCCCTTGAACCTGGAGATTTGGGACCCATGCGATGGGTAGCACGCAGTATTACTTTAAAGGGTCTGCGTTTGCTCACCCAACCTCACCAAACCTCTCAGCCCCAAGAGTGTCCACCCTTATGTCTCATCCAGCTGTGGGTCTAGATATGGTCAATCCAGGTTGCATCACAGCCCCTGAACGAATTGTGTAAGAATTTCTCTCTCTTTCCCTGTCTTTGTTTCATGGGTTTTTAAAAGTAATTTATTTTTATAATGGGGTTTAGCTGCTTTTCACGGCTGTGTTTAGGCCGCTTTACACCCACTTGACACACTAACAGAGAGATATCAATACATAGGTTTTAAGATTATTACTGGTCAGATATATTCTTGTGCGGTGAATCGGGCGTGTTGAGTCCAGTTCTCTGAGCAAGGAGTAGGTCTTGTCTATTACATATTGGGTTTATGGAACGGTATCTGAGCTAATTTGAAACTCTTGTTTTATGTATCACCCCACCTCACCTTTCCCGTTAAGCAGCCATAGTGTGTTTTCTGCATGTGTGACTCTGTTCTGTTTTGTAATTCAGTTCAAGTGTAACGGTTTTTACATTCCCTCTATAAGTGACACCTTATGAGAAGTGTCCTTTTCTGTGTGACTTATTTCACTTAGAATCGTCTTACCTAAATCCACTCATCATGCTGCTACTAGCCTTATGACATTGATTTCATCGCTGAGTGATATTCCATTGTACATAAGGACCACAACTTTTTTATCCATTTTTCGCTTTCCTGGGATATTTAAGGTGGAAGGAAGTGGAGGTCCTTGTCAACAGAGCAGCCCTAAACTTTGGGGTGCTTGTGTCTTGCTGATTTTCAATTTTCCCGCTTTATCCCCCCATGCGTGGAAGTGCCCTATGCTCTCTAAGCTGTGTTTTTTAGATGTTTCAGGACACACCGTACACTTCTCCAGAGTGGCTGTTGGCAATTTACATCCCGCCCATCGGTGTAGCAAGGCTCCCTTTTCTCCATGGCCTGTCCTGCATTTCTGGTTTTGACACTTTTTTCAGCATGGCCCTTTTGACCGATGGGAAGCGAGACTTCTTTGTAGCGCTGATTTGCCTTTCCAGGTTGCTTGGTTGGCCAAAACGGGCGTATGCGTTTTTTCCTGAATATATTCAGGAAAAAACGCATACGCCCGTTTTGGCCAAGGGCATCATTGTCAACGTTTTGCCGCTTTTCATGTGCTTTAAAGGCGATTCGAATCTACCTCCTGAAATCTGTTTCCTGCAATTCTGCCTTGATTTCAAATCCTCTTCTTTGCCTTCCCTCAATATATTTGTGGACGAGAGTTATCATTTATAACTCTGCAGGTTTGTGAATTGCAGTGCCCTGAAGCTCCATTTTACACGTCGCTTTTTTGGTAGCCGGCCGCAAAAGCGCAGGATGGCTTCAGGCCCTGTTCTGGTTCCGGGGGGCAGGCTGAGCCTGTGGTTAATTCTTCTTCCTGATGGGAAAATAGAGTGACCTGTGCCTGTCCCAACACCAAGACCTAGTCTCTCATTGCTTCCCCGTCTTCCCGTTCATCCTCAGGACAAATTGCAACCTGTACGGAACAGGAGGTTAAAGGTGCTGATGCTCCAAGTAGGGAGATTGCTAGTAAAGTGGCTGGAATGGCGAACCCGAGCACAAGGAGATGAGAAATGAGGTGCGTTTTAGAAACGTTTCCCCATCACACGGTGTACCATCTTCTGGGTTTCTCATGCATGTTTTCGATGTAGGAAGATGCCCTTGAACCTGGAGATTTGGGACCCATGCGATGGGTAGCACGCAGTATTACTTTAAAGGGTCTGCGTTTGCTCACCCAACCTCACCAAACCTCTCAGCCCCAAGAGTGTCCACCCTTATGTCTCATCCAGCTGTGGGTCTAGATATGGTCAATCCAGGTTGCATCACAGCCCCTGAACGAATTGTGTAAGAATTTCTCTCTCTTTCCCTGTCTTTGTTTCATGGGTTTTTAAAAGTAATTTATTTTTATAATGGGGTTTAGCTGCTTTTCACGGCTGTGTTTAGGCCGCTTTACACCCACTTGACACACTAACAGAGAGATATCAATACATAGGTTTTAAGATTATTACTGGTCAGATATATTCTTGTGCGGTGAATCGGGCGTGTTGAGTCCAGTTCTCTGAGCAAGGAGTAGGTCTTGTCTATTACATATTGGGTTTATGGAACGGTATCTGAGCTAATTTGAAACTCTTGTTTTATGTATCACCCCACCTCACCTTTCCCGTTAAGCAGCCATAGTGTGTTTTCTGCATGTGTGACTCTGTTCTGTTTTGTAATTCAGTTCAAGTGTAACGGTTTTTACATTCCCTCTATAAGTGACACCTTATGAGAAGTGTCCATTTCTGTGTGACTTATTTCACTTAGAATCGTCTTACCTAAATCCACTCATCATGCTGCTACTAGCCTTATGACATTGATTTCATCGCTGAGTGATATTCCATTGTACATAAGGACCACAACTTTTTTATCCATTTTTCGCTTTCCTGGGATATTTAAGGTGGAAGGAAGTGGAGGTCCTTGTCAACAGAGCAGCCCTAAACTTTGGGGTGCTTGTGTCTTGCTGATTTTCAATTTTCCCGCTTTATCCCCCCATGCGTGGAAGTGCCCTATGCTCTCTAAGCTGTGTTTTTTAGATGTTTCAGGACACACCGTACACTTCTCCAGAGTGGCTGTTGGCAATTTACATCCCGCCCATCGGTGTAGCAAGGCTCCCGTTTCTCCATGGCCTGTCCTGCATTTCTGGTTTTGACACTTTTTTCAGCATGGCCCTTTTGACCGATGGGAAGCGAGACTTCTTTGTAGCGCTGATTTGCCTTTCCAGGTTGCTTGGTTGGCCAAAACGGGCGTATGCGTTTTTTCCTGAATATATTCAGGAAAAAACGCATACGCCCGTTTTGGCCAAGGGCATCATTGTCAACGTTTTGCCGCTTTTCATGTGCTTTAAAGGCGATTCGAATCTACCTCCTGAAATCTGTTTCCTGCAATTCTGCCTTGATTTCAAATCCTCTTCTTTGCCTTCCCTCAATATATTTGTGGACGAGAGTTATCATTTATAACTCTGCAGGTTTGTGAATTGCAGTGCCCTGAAGCTCCATTTTACACGTCGCTTTTTTGGGAGCCGGCCGCAAAAGCGCAGGATGGCTTCAGGCCCTGTTCTGGTTCCGGGGGGCAGGCTGAGCCTGTGGTTAATTCTTCTTCCTGATGGGAAAATAGAGTGACCTGTGCCTGTCCCAACACCAAGACCTAGTCTCTCATTGCTTCCCCGTCTTCCCGTTCATCCTCAGGACAAATTGCAACCTGTACGGAACAGGAGGTTAAAGGTGCTGATGCTCCAAGTAGGGAGATTGCTAGTAAAGTGGCTGGAATGGCGAACCCGAGCACAAGGAGATGAGAAATGAGGTGCGTTTTAGAAACGTTTCCCCATCACACGGTGTACCATCTTCTGGGTTTCTCATGCATGTTTTCGATGTAGGAAGATGCCCTTGAACCTGGAGATTTGGGACCCATGCGATGGGTAGCACGCAGTATTACTTTCAAGGGTCTGCGTTTGCTCACCCAACCTCACCAAACCTCTCAGCCCCAAGAGTGTCCACCCTTATGTCTCATCCAGCTGTGGGTCTAGATATGGTCAATCCAGGTTGCATCACAGCCCCTGAACGAATTGTGTAAGAATTTATCTCTCTTTCCCTGTCTTTGTTTCATGGGTTTTTAAAAGTAATTTATTTTTATAATGGGGTTTAGCTGCTTTTCACGGCTGTGTTTAGGCTGCTTTACACCCACTTGACACACTAACAGAGAGATATCAATACATAGGTTTTAAGATTATTACTGGTCAGATATATTCTTGTGCGGTGAATCGGGCGTGTTGAGTCCAGTTCTCTGAGCAAGGAGTAGGTCTTGTCTATTACATATTGGGTTTATGGAACGGTATCTGAGCTAATTTGAAACTCTTGTTTTATGTATCACCCCACCTCACCTTTCCCGTTAAGCAGCCATAGTGTGTTTTCTGCATGTGTGACTCTGTTCTGTTTTGTAATTCAGTTCAAGTGTAACGGTTTTTACATTCCCTCTATAAGTGACACCTTATGAGAAGTGTCCTTTTCTGTGTGACTTATTTCACTTAGAATCGTCTTACCTAAATCCACTCATCATGCTGCTACTAGCCTTATGACATTGATTTCATGGCTGAGTGATATTCCATTGTACATAAGGACCACAACTTTTTTATCCATTTTTCGCTTTCCTGGGATATTTAAGGTGGAAGGAAGTGGAGGTCCTTGTCAACAGAGCAGCCCTAAACTTTGGGGTGCTTGTGTCTTGCTGATTTTCAATTTTCCCGCTTTATCCCCCCATGCGTGGAAGTGCCCTATGCTCTCTAAGCTGTGTTTTTTCGATGTTTCAGGACACACCGTACACTTCTCCAGAGTGGCTGTTGGCAATTTACATCCCGCCCATCGGTGTAGCAAGGCTCCCGTTTCTCCATGGCCTGTCCTGCATTTCTGGTTTTGACACTTTTTTCAGCATGGCCCTTTGGACCGATGGGAAGCGAGACTTCTTTGTCGCGCTGATTTGCCTTCCAGGTTGCTTGGTTGGCCAAAAAGGGCGTATGCGTTTTTTCCTGAATATATTCAGGAAAAAACGCATACGCCCTTTTTGGCCAAGGGCATCATTGTCAACGTTTTGCCGCTTTTCATGTGCTTTAAAGGCGATTCGAATCTACCTCCTGAAATCTGTTTCCTGCAATTCTGCCTTGATTTCTAATCCTCTTCTTTGCCTTCCCTCAATATATTTGTGGACGAGAGTTATCATTTATAACTCTGCAGGTTTGTGAATTGCAGTGCCCTGAAGCTCCATTTTACACGTCGCTTTTTTGGGAGCCGGCCGCAAAAGCGCAGGATGGCTTCAGGCCCTGTTCTGGTTCCGGGGGGCAGGCTGAGCCTGTGGTTAATTCTTCTTCCTGATGGGAAAATAGAGTGACCTGTGCCTGTCCCAACACCAAGACCTAGTCTCTCATTGCTTCCCCGTCTTCCCGTTCATCCTCAGGACAAATTGCAACCTGTACGGAACAGGAGGTTAAAGGTGCTGATGCTCCAAGTAGGGAGATTGCTAGTAAAGTGGCTGGAATGGCGAACCCGAGCACAAGGAGATGAGAAATGAGGTGCGTTTTAGAAACCTTTCCCCATCACACGGTGTACCATCTTCTGGGTTTCTCATGCATGTTTTCGATGTAGGAAGATGCCCTTGAACCTGGAGATTTGGGACCCATGCGATGGGTAGCACGCAGTATTACTTTCAAGGGTCTGCGTTTGCTCACCCAACCTCACCAAACCTCTCAGCCCCAAGAGTGTCCACCCTTATGTCTCATCCAGCTGTGGGTCTAGATATGGTCAATCCAGGTTGCATCACAGCCCCTGAACGAATTGTGTAAGAATTTCTCTCTCTTTCCCTGTCTTTGTTTCATGGGTTTTTAAAAGTAATTTATTTTTATAATGGGGTTTAGCTGCTTTTCACGGCTGTGTTTAGGCCGCTTTACACCCACTTGACACACTAACAGAGAGATATCAATACATAGGTTTTAAGATTATTACTGGTCAGATATATTCTTGTGCGGTGAATCGGGCGTGTTGAGTCCAGTTCTCTGAGCAAGGAGTAGGTCTTGTCTATTACATATTGGGTTTATGGAACGGTATCTGAGCTAATTTGAAACTCTTGTTTTATGTATCACCCCACCTCACCTTTCCCGTTAAGCAGCCATAGTGTGTTTTCTGCATGTGTGACTCTGTTCTGTTTTGTAATTCAGTTCAAGTGTAACGGTTTTTACATTCCCTCTATAAGTGACACCTTATGAGAAGTGTCCTTTTCTGTGTGACTTATTTCACTTAGAATCGTCTTACCTAAATCCACTCATCATGCTGCTACTAGCCTTATGACATTGATTTCATGGTTGAGTGATATTCCATTGTACATAAGGACCACAACTTTTTTATCCATTTTTCGCTTTCCTGGGATATTTAAGGTGGAAGGAAGTGGAGGTCCTTGTCAACAGAGCAGCCCTAAACTTTGGGGTGCTTGTGTCTTGCTGATTTTCAATTTTCCCGCTTTATCCCCCCATGCGTGGAAGTGCCCTATGCTCTCTAAGCTGTGTTTTTTCAATGTTTCAGGACACACCGTACACTTCTCCAGAGTGGCTGTTGGCAATTTACATCCCGCCCATCGGTGTAGCAAGGCTCCCGTTTCTCCATGGCCTGTCCTGCATTTCTGGTTTTGACACTTTTTTCAGCATGGCCCTTTGGACCGATGGGAAGCGAGACTTCTTTGTCGCGCTGATTTGCCTTTCCAGGTTGCTTGGTTGGCCAAAAAGGGCGTATGCGTTTTTTCCTGAATATATTCAGGAAAAAACGCATACGCCCTTTTTGGCCAAGGGCATCATTGTCAACGTTTTGCCGCTTTTCATGTGCTTTAAAGGCGATTCGAATCTACCTCCTGAAATCTGTTTCCTGCAATTCTGCCTTGATTTCTAATCCTCTTCTTTGCCTTCCCTCAATATATTTGTGGATGAGAGTTATCATTTATAACTCTGCAGGTTTGTGAATTGCAGTGCCCTGAAGCTCCATTTTACACGTCGCTTTTTTGGGAGCCGGCCGCAAAAGCGCAGGATGGCTTCAGGCCCTGTTCTGGTTCCGGGGGGCAGGCTGAGCCTGTGGTTAATTCTTCTTCCTGATGGGAAAATAGAGGGACCTGTGCCTGTCCCAACACCAAGAGCTAGTCTCTCATTGGTTCCCCGTCTTCCCGTTCATCCTCAGGACAAATTGCAACCTGTACGGAACAGGAGGTTAAAGGTGCTGATGCTCCAAGTAGGGAGATTGCTAGTAAAGTGGCTGGAATGGCGAACCCGAGCACAAGGAGATGAGAAATTAGGTGCGTTTTAGAAACCTTTCCCCATCACACGGTGTACCATCTTCTGGGTTTCTCATGCATGTTTTCGATGTAGGAAGATGCCCTTGAACCTGGAGATTTGGGACCCATGCAATGGGTAGCACGCAGTATTACTTTAAAGGGTCTGCGTTTGCTCACCCAACCTCACCAAAACTCTCAGCCCCAAGAGTGTCCACCCTTATGTCTCATCCAGCTGTGGGTCTAGATATGGTCAATCCAGGTTGCATCACAGCCTCTGAACGAATTGTGTAAGAATTTCTCTCTCTTTCACTGTCTTTGTTTCATGGGTTTTGAAAAGTAATTTATTTTTATAATGGGGTTTAGCTGCTTTTCACGGCTGTGTTTAGGACACTTTACACCCACTTGACACACTAACAGAGAGATATCAATACATAGGTTTTAAGATTATTACTGGTCAGATATATTCTTGTGCGGTGAATCGGGCGTGTTGAGTCCAGTTCTCTGAGCAAGGAGTAGGTCTTGTCTATTACATATTGGGTTTATGGAACGGTATCTGAGCTAATTTGAAACTCTTGTTTTATGTATCACCCCACCTCACCTTTCCCGTTAAGCAGCCATAGTGTGTTTTCTGCATGTGTGACTCTGTTCTGTTTTGTAATTCAGTTCAAGTGTAACGGTTTTTACATTCCCTCTATAAGTGACACCTTATGAGAAGTGTCCTTTTCTGTGTGACTTATTTCACTTAGAATCGTCTTACCTAAATCCTCTCATCATGCCGCTACTAGCCTTATGACATTGATTTCATGGCTGAGTGATATTCCATTGTACATAAGGACCACAACTTTTTTATCCATTTTTCGCTTTCCTGGGATATTTAAGGTGGAAGGAAGTGGAGGTCCTTGTCAACAGAGCAGCCCTAAACTTTGGGGTGCTTGTGTCTTGCTGATTTTCAATTTTCCCGCTTTATCCCCCCATGCGTGGAAGTGCCCTATGCTCTCTAAGCTGTGTTTTTTAGATGTTTCAGGACACACCGTACACTTCTCCAGAGTGGCTGTTGGCAATTTACAACCCGCCCATCAGTGTAGCAAGGCTCCCATTTCTCCATGGCCTGTCCTGCATTTCTGGTTTTGACACTTTTTTCAGCATGGCCCTTTTGACCGATGGGAAGCGAGACTTCTTTGTAGCGCTGATTTGCCTTTCCAGGTTGCTTGGTTGGCCAAAAAGGGCGTATGCGTTTTTTCCTGAATATATTCAGGAAAAAATGCATACGCCCTTTTTGGCCAAGGGCATCATTGTCAACGTTTTGCCGCTTTTCATGTGCTTTAAAGGCGATTCGAATCTACCTCCTGAAATCTGTTTCCTGCAATTCTGCCTTGATTTCAAATCCTCTTCTTTGCCTTCCCTCAATATATTTGTGGACGAGAGTTATCATTTATAACTCTGCAGGTTTGTGAATTGCAGTGCCCTGAAGCTCCATTTTACACGTCACTTTTTTGGGAGCCGGCCGCAAAAGCGCAGGATGGCTTCAGGCCCTGTTCTGGTTCCGGGGGGCAGGCTGAGCCTGTGGTTAATTCTTCTTCCTGATGGGAAAATAGAGTGACCTGTGCCTGTCCCAACACCAAGAGCTAGTCTCTCATTGGTTCCCCGTCTTCCCGTTCATCCTCAGGACAAATTGCAACCTGTACGGAACAGGAGGTTAAAGGTGCTGATGCTCCAAGTAGGGAGATTGCTAGTAAAGTGGCTGGAATGGCGAACCCGAGCACAAGGAGATGAGAAATGAGGTGCGTTTTAGAAACCTTTCCCCATCACACGGTGTACCATCTTCTGGGTTTCTCATGCATGTTTTCGATGTAGGAAGATGCCCTTGAACCTGGAGATTTGGGACCCATGCGATGGGTAGCACGCAGTATTATTTTAAAGGGTCTGCGTTTGCTCACCCAACCTCACCAAACCTCTCAGCCCCAAGAGTGTCCACCCTTATGTCTCATCCAGCTGTGGGTCTAGATATGGTCAATCCAGGTTGCATCACAGCCCCTGAACGAATTGTGTAAGAATTTCTCTCTCTTTCCCTGTCTTTGTTTCATGGGTTTTTAAAAGTAATTTATTTTTATAATGGGGTTTAGCTGCTTTTCACGGCTGTGTTTAGGCCGCTTTACACCCACTTGACACACTAACAGAGAGATATCAATACATAGGTTTTAAGATTATTACTGGTCAGATATATTCTTGTGCGGTGAATCGGGCGTGTTGAGTCCAGTTCTCTGAGCAAGGAGTAGGTCTTGTCTATTACATATTGGGTTTATGGAACGGTATCTGAGCTAATTTGAAACTCTTGTTTTATGTATCACCCCACCTCACCTTTCCCGTTAAGCAGCCATAGTGTGTTTTCTGCATGTGTGACTCTGTTCTGTTTTGTAATTCAGTTCAAGTGTAACGGTTTTTACATTCCCTCTATAAGTGACACCTTATGAGAAGTGTCCTTTTCTGTGTGACTTATTTCACTTAGAATCGTCTTACCTAAATCCACTCATCATGCTGCTACTAGCCTTATGACATTGATTTCATGGCTGAGTGATATTCCATTGTACATAAGGACCACAACTTTTTTATCCATTTTTCGCTTTCCTGGGATATTTAAGGTGGAAGGAAGTGGAGGTCCTTGTCAACAGAGCAGCCCTAAACTTTGGGGTGCTTGTGTCTTGCTGATTTTCAATTTTCCCGCTTTATCCCCCCATGCGTGGAAGTGCCCTATGCTCTCTAAGCTGTGTTTTTTAGATGTTTCAGGACACACCGTACACTTCTCCAGAGTGGCTGTTGGCAATTTACATCCCGCCCATCAGTGTAGCAAGGCTCCCGTTTCTCCATGGCCTGTCCTGCATTTCTGGTTTTGACACTTTTTTCAGCATGGCCCTTTTGACCGATGGGAAGCGAGACTTCTTTGTAGCGCTGATTTGCCTTTCCAGGTTGCTTGGTTGGCCAAAAAGGGCGTATGCGTTTTTTCCTGAATATATTCAGGAAAAAACGCATACGCCCTTTTTGGCCAAGGGCATCATTGTCAACGTTTTGCCGCTTTTCATGTGCTTTAAAGGCGATTCGAATCTACCTCCTGAAATCTGTTTCCTGCAATTCTGCCTTGATTTCAAATCCTCTTCTTTGCCTTCCCTCAATATATTTGTGGACGAGAGTTATCATTTATAACTCTGCAGGTTTGTGAATTGCAGTGCCCTGAAGCTCCATTTTACACGTCGCTTTTTTGGGAGCCGGCCGCAAAAGCGCAGGATGGCTTCAGGCCCTGTTCTGGTTCCGGGGGGCAGGCTGAGCCTGTGGTTAATTCTTCTTCCTGATGGGAAAATAGAGTGACCTGTGCCTGTCCCAACACCAAGACCTAGTCTCTCATTGCTTCCCCGTCTTCCCGTTCATCCTCAGGACAAATTGCAACCTGTACGGAACAGGAGGTTAAAGGTGCTGATGCTCCAAGTAGGGAGATTGCTAGTAAAGTGGCTGGAATGGCGAACCCGAGCACAAGGAGATGAGAAATGAGGTGCGTTTTAGAAACGTTTCCCCATCACACGGTGTACCATCTTCTGGGTTTCTCATGCATGTTTTCGATGTAGGAAGATGCCCTTGAACCTGGAGATTTGGGACCCATGCGATGGGTAGCACGCAGTATTACTTTCAAGGGTCTGCGTTTGCTCACCCAACCTCACCAAACCTCTCAGCCCCAAGAGTGTCCACCCTTATGTCTCATCCAGCTGTGGGTCTAGATATGGTCAATCCAGGTTGCATCACAGCCCCTGAACGAATTGTGTAAGAATTTCTCTCTCTTTCCCTGTCTTTGTTTCATGGGTTTTTAAAAGTAATTTATTTTTATAATGGGGTTTAGCTGCTTTTCACGGGTGTGTTTAGGCCGCTTTACACCCACTTGACACACTAACAGAGAGATATCAATACATAGGTTTTAAGATTATTACTGGTCAGATATATTCTTGTGCGGTGAATCGGGCGTGTTGAGTCCAGTTCTCTGAGCAAGGAGTAGGTCTTGTCTATTACATATTGGGTTTATGGAACGGTATCTGAGCTAATTTGAAACTCTTGTTTTATGTATCACCCCACCTCACCTTTCCCGTTAAGCAGCCATAGTGTGTTTTCTGCATGTGTGACTCTGTTCTGTTTTGTAATTCAGTTCAAGTGTAACGGTTTTTACATTCCCTCTATAAGTGACACCTTATGAGAAGTGTCCTTTTCTGTGTGACTTATTTCACTTAGAATCGTCTTACCTAAATCCACTCATCATGCTGCTACTAGCCTTATGACATTGATTTCATGGCTGAGTGATATTCCATTGTACATAAGGACCACAACTTTTTTATCCATTTTTCGCTTTCCTGGGATATTTAAGGTGGAAGGAAGTGGAGGTCCTTGTCAACAGAGCAGCCCTAAACTTTGGGGTGCTTGTGTCTTGCTGATTTTCAATTTTCCCGCTTTATCCCCCCATGCGTGTAAGTGCCCTATGCTCTCTAAGCTGTGTTTTTTCGATGTTTCAGGACACACCGTACACTTCTCCAGAGTGGCTGTTGGCAATTTACATCCCGCCCATCGGTGTAGCAAGGCTCCCGTTTCTCCATGGCCTGTCCTGCATTTCTGGTTTTGACACTTTTTTCAGCATGGCCCTTTGGACCGATGGGAAGCGAGACTTCTTTGTCGCGCTGATTTGCCTTCCAGGTTGCTTGGTTGGCCAAAAAGGGCGTATGCGTTTTTTCCTGAATATATTCAGGAAAAAACGCATACGCCCTTTTTGGCCAAGGGCATCATTGTCAACGTTTTGCCGCTTTTCATGTGCTTTAAAGGCGATTCGAATCTACCTCCTGAAATCTGTTTCCTGCAATTCTGCCTTGATTTCTAATCCTCTTCTTTGCCTTCCCTCAATATATTTGTGGACGAGAGTTATCATTTATAACTCTGCAGGTTTGTGAATTGCAGTGCCCTGAAGCTCCATTTTACACGTCGCTTTTTTGGGAGCCGGCCGCAAAAGCGCAGGATGGCTTCAGGCCCTGTTCTGGTTCCGGGGGGCAGGCTGAGCCTGTGGTTAATTCTTCTTCCTGATGGGAAAATAGAGTGACCTGTGCCTGTCCCAACACCAAGACCTAGTCTCTCATTGCTTCCCCGTCTTCCCGTTCATCCTCAGGACAAATTGCAACCTGTACGGAACAGGAGGTTAAAGGTGCTGATGCTCCAAGTAGGGAGATTGCTAGTAAAGTGGCTGGAATGGCGAACCCGAGCACAAGGAGATGAGAAATGAGGTGCGTTTTAGAAACCTTTCCCCATCACACGGTGTACCATCTTCTGGGTTTCTCATGCATGTTTTCGATGTAGGAAGATGCCCTTGAACCTGGAGATTTGGGACCCATGCGATGGGTAGCACGCAGTATTACTTTCAAGGGTCTGCGTTTGCTCACCCAACCTCACCAAACCTCTCAGCCCCAAGAGTGTCCACCCTTATGTCTCATCCAGCTGTGGGTCTAGATATGGTCAATCCAGGTTGCATCACAGCCCCTGAACGAATTGTGTAAGAATTTCTCTCTCTTTCCCTGTCTTTGTTTCATGGGTTTTTAAAAGTAATTTATTTTTATAATGGGGTTTAGCTGCTTTTCACGGCTGTGTTTAGGCCGCTTTACACCCACTTGACACACTAACAGAGAGATATCAATACATAGGTTTTAAGATTATTACTGGTCAGATATATTCTTGTGCGGTGAATCGGGCGTGTTGAGTCCAGTTCTCTGAGCAAGGAGTAGGTCTTGTCTATTACATATTGGGTTTATGGAACGGTATCTGAGCTAATTTGAAACTCTTGTTTTATGTATCACCCCACCTCACCTTTCCCGTTAAGCAGCCATAGTGTGTTTTCTGCATGTGTGACTCTGTTCTGTTTTGTAATTCAGTTCAAGTGTAACGGTTTTTACATTCCCTCTATAAGTGACACCTTATGAGAAGTGTCCTTTTCTGTGTGACTTATTTCACTTAGAATCGTCTTACCTAAATCCTCTCATCATGCTGCTACTAGCCTTATGACATTGATTTCATGGCTGAGTGATATTCCATTGTACATAAGGACCACAACTTTTTTATCCATTTTTCGCTTTCCTGGGATATTTAAGGTGGAAGGAAGTGGAGGTCCTTGTCAACAGAGCAGCCCTAAACTTTGGGGTGCTTGTGTCTTGCTGATTTTCAATTTTCCCGCTTTATCCCCCCATGCGTGGAAGTGCCCTATGCTCTCTAAGCTGTGTTTTTTCAATGTTTCAGGACACACCGTACACTTCTCCAGAGTGGCTGTTGGCAATTTACATCCCGCCCATCGGTGTAGCAAGGCTCCCGTTTCTCCATGGCCTGTCCTGCATTTCTGGTTTTGACACTTTTTTCAGCATGGCCCTTTGGACCGATGGGAAGCGAGACTTCTTTGTCGCGCTGATTTGCCTTTCCAGGTTGCTTGGTTGGCCAAAAAGGGCGTATGCGTTTTTTCCTGAATATATTCAGGAAAAAACGCATACGCCCTTTTTGGCCAAGGGCATCATTGTCAACGTTTTGCCGCTTTTCATGTGCTTTAAAGGCGATTCGAATCTACCTCCTGAAATCTGTTTCCTGCAATTCTGCCTTGATTTCTAATCCTCTTCTTTGCCTTCCCTCAATATATTTGTGGACGAGAGTTATCATTTATAACTCTGCAGGTTTGTGAATTGCAGTGCCCTGAAGCTCCATTTTACACGTCGCTTTTTTGGGAGCCGGCCGCAAAAGCGCAGGATGGCTTCAGGCCCTGTTCTGGTTCCGGGGGGCAGGCTGAGCCTGTGGTTAATTCTTCTTCCTGATGGGAAAATAGAGGGACCTGTGCCTGTCCCAACACCAAGAGCTAGTCTCTCCTTGGTTCCCCGTCTTCCCGTTCATCCTCAGGACAAATTGCAACCTGTACGGAACAGGAGGTTAAAGGTGCTGATGCTCCAAGTAGGGAGATTGCTAGTAAAGTGGCTGGAATGGCGAACCCGAGCACAAGGAGATGAGAAATGAGGTGCGTTTTAGAAACGTTTCCCCATCACACGGTGTACCATCTTCTGGGTTTCTCATGCATGTTTTCGATGTAGGAAGATGCCCTTGAACCTGGAGATTTGGGACCCATGCGATGGGTAGCACGCAGTATTACTTTCAAGGGTCTGCGTTTGCTCACCCAACCTCACCAAACCTCTCAGCCCCAAGAGTGTCCACCCTTATGTCTCATCCAGCTGTGGGTCTAGATATGGTCAATCCAGGTTGCATCACAGCCCCTGAACGAATTGTGTAAGAATTTCTCTCTCTTTCCCTGTCTTTGTTTCATGGGTTTTTAAAAGTAATTTATTTTTATAATGGGGTTTAGCTGCTTTTCACGGGTGTGTTTAGGCCGCTTTACACCCACTTGACACACTAACAGAGAGATATCAATACATAGGTTTTAAGATTATTACTGGTCAGATATATTCTTGTGCGGTGAATCGGGCGTGTTGAGTCCAGTTCTCTGAGCAAGGAGTAGGTCTTGTCTATTACATATTGGGTTTATGGAACGGTATCTGAGCTAATTTGAAACTCTTGTTTTATGTATCACCCCACCTCACCTTTCCCGTTAAGCAGCCATAGTGTGTTTTCTGCATGTGTGACTCTGTTCTGTTTTGTAATTCAGTTCAAGTGTAACGGTTTTTACATTCCCTCTATAAGTGACACCTTATGAGAAGTGTCCTTTTCTGTGTGACTTATTTCACTTAGAATCGTCTTACCTAAATCCACTCATCATGCTGCTACTAGCCTTATGACATTGATTTCATGGCTGAGTGATATTCCATTGTACATAAGGACCACAACTTTTTTATCCATTTTTCGCTTTCCTGGGATATTTAAGGTGGAAGGAAGTGGAGGTCCTTGTCAACAGAGCAGCCCTAAACTTTGGGGTGCTTGTGTCTTGCTGATTTTCAATTTTCCCGCTTTATCCCCCCATGCGTGTAAGTGCCCTATGCTCTCTAAGCTGTGTTTTTTCGATGTTTCAGGACACACCGTACACTTCTCCAGAGTGGCTGTTGGCAATTTACATCCCGCCCATCGGTGTAGCAAGGCTCCCGTTTCTCCATGGCCTGTCCTGCATTTCTGGTTTTGACACTTTTTTCAGCATGGCCCTTTGGACCGATGGGAAGCGAGACTTCTTTGTCGCGCTGATTTGCCTTCCAGGTTGCTTGGTTGGCCAAAAAGGGCGTATGCGTTTTTTCCTGAATATATTCAGGAAAAAACGCATACGCCCTTTTTGGCCAAGGGCATCATTGTCAACGTTTTGCCGCTTTTCATGTGCTTTAAAGGCGATTCGAATCTACCTCCTGAAATCTGTTTCCTGCAATTCTGCCTTGATTTCTAATCCTCTTCTTTGCCTTCCCTCAATATATTTGTGGACGAGAGTTATCATTTATAACTCTGCAGGTTTGTGAATTGCAGTGCCCTGAAGCTCCATTTTACACGTCGCTTTTTTGGGAGCCGGCCGCAAAAGCGCAGGATGGCTTCAGGCCCTGTTCTGGTTCCGGGGGGCAGGCTGAGCCTGTGGTTAATTCTTCTTCCTGATGGGAAAATAGAGTGACCTGTGCCTGTCCCAACACCAAGACCTAGTCTCTCATTGCTTCCCCGTCTTCCCGTTCATCCTCAGGACAAATTGCAACCTGTACGGAACAGGAGGTTAAAGGTGCTGATGCTCCAAGTAGGGAGATTGCTAGTAAAGTGGCTGGAATGGCGAACCCGAGCACAAGGAGATGAGAAATGAGGTGCGTTTTAGAAACCTTTCCCCATCACACGGTGTACCATCTTCTGGGTTTCTCATGCATGTTTTCGATGTAGGAAGATGCCCTTGAACCTGGAGATTTGGGACCCATGCGATGGGTAGCACGCAGTATTACTTTCAAGGGTCTGCGTTTGCTCACCCAACCTCACCAAACCTCTCAGCCCCAAGAGTGTCCACCCTTATGTCTCATCCAGCTGTGGGTCTAGATATGGTCAATCCAGGTTGCATCACAGCCCCTGAACGAATTGTGTAAGAATTTCTCTCTCTTTCCCTGTCTTTGTTTCATGGGTTTTGAAAAGTAATTTATTTTTATAATGGGGTTTAGCTGCTTTTCACGGCTGTGTTTAGGCCGCTTTACACCCACTTGACACACTAACAGAGAGATATCAATACATAGGTTTTAAGATTATTACTGGTCAGATATATTCTTGTGCGGTGAATCGGGCGTGTTGAGTCCAGTTCTCTGAGCAAGGAGTAGGTCTTGTCTATTACATATTGGGTTTATGGAACGGTATCTGAGCTAATTTGAAACTCTTGTTTTATGTATCACCCCACCTCACCTTTCCCGTTAAGCAGCCATAGTGTGTTTTCTGCATGTGTGACTCTGTTCTGTTTTGTAATTCAGTTCAAGTGTAACGGTTTTTACATTCCCTCTATAAGTGACACCTTATGAGAAGTGTCCTTTTCTGTGTGACTTATTTCACTTAGAATCGTCTTACCTAAATCCTCTCATCATGCTGCTACTAGCCTTATGACATTGATTTCATGGCTGAGTGATATTCCATTGTACATAAGGACCACAACTTTTTTATCCATTTTTCGCTTTCCTGGGATATTTAAGGTGGAAGGAAGTGGAGGTCCTTGTCAACAGAGCAGCCCTAAACTTTGGGGTGCTTGTGTCTTGCTGATTTTCAATTTTCCCGCTTTATCCCCCCATGCGTGGAAGTGCCCTATGCTCTCTAAGCTGTGTTTTTTCAATGTTTCAGGACACACCGTACACTTCTCCAGAGTGGCTGTTGGCAATTTACATCCCGCCCATCGGTGTAGCAAGGCTCCCGTTTCTCCATGGCCTGTCCTGCATTTCTGGTTTTGACACTTTTTTCAGCATGGCCCTTTGGACCGATGGGAAGCGAGACTTCTTTGTCGCGCTGATTTGCCTTTCCAGGTTGCTTGGTTGGCCAAAAAGGGCGTATGCGTTTTTTCCTGAATATATTCAGGAAAAAACGCATACGCCCTTTTTGGCCAAGGGCATCATTGTCAACGTTTTGCTGCTTTTCATGTGCTTTAAAGGCGATTCGAATCTACCTCCTGAAATCTGTTTCCTGCAATTCTGCCTTGATTTCTAATCCTCTTCTTTGCCTTCCCTCAATATATTTGTGGACGAGAGTTATCATTTATAACTCTGCAGGTTTGTGAATTGCAGTGCCCTGAAGCTCCATTTTACACGTCGCTTTTTTGGGAGCCGGCCGCAAAAGCGCAGGATGGCTTCAGGCCCTGTTCTGGTTCCGGGGGGCAGGCTGAGCCTGTGGTTAATTCTTCTTCCTGATGGGAAAATAGAGGGACCTGTGCCTGTCCCAACACCAAGAGCTAGTCTCTCCTTGGTTCCCCGTCTTCCCGTTCATCCTCAGGACAAATTGCAACCTGTACGGAACAGGAGGTTAAAGGTGCTGATGCTCCAAGTAGGGAGATTGCTAGTAAAGTGGCTGGAATGGCGAACCCGAGCACAAGGAGATGAGAAATTAGGTGCGTTTTAAAAACCTTTCCCCATCACACGGTGTACCATCTTCTGGGTTTCTCATGCATGTTTTCGATGTAGGAAGATGCCCTTGAACCTGGAGATTTGGGACCCATGCAATGGGTAGCACGCAGTATTACTTTAAAGGGTCTGCGTTTGCTCACCCAACCTCACCAAAACTCTCAGCCCCAAGAGTGTCCACCCTTATGTCTCATCCAGCTGTGGGTCTAGATATGGTCAATCCAGGTTGCATCACAGCCTCTGAACGAATTGTGTAAGAATTTCTCTCTCTTTCACTGTCTTTGTTTCATGGGTTTTGAAAAGTAATTTATTTTTATAATGGGGTTTAGCTGCTTTTCACGGCTGTGTTTAGGACACTTTACACCCACTTGACACACTAACAGAGAGATATCAATACATAGGTTTTAAGATTATTACTGGTCAGATATATTCTTGTGCGGTGAATCGGGCGTGTTGAGTCCAGTTCTCTGAGCAAGGAGTAGGTCTTGTCTATTACATATTGGGTTTATGGAACGGTATCTGAGCTAATTTGAAACTCTTGTTTTATGTATCACCCCACCTCACCTTTCCCGTTAAGCAGCCATAGTGTGTTTTCTGCATGTGTGACTCTGTTCTGTTTTGTAATTCAGTTCAAGTGTAACGGTTTTTACATTCCCTCTATAAGTGACACCTTATGAGAAGTGTCCTTTTCTGTGTGACTTATTTCACTTAGAATCGTCTTACCTAAATCCACTCATCATGCTGCTACTAGCCTTATGACATTGATTTCATGGCTGAGTGATATTCCATTGTACATAAGGACCACAACTTTTTTATCCATTTTTCGCTTTCCTGGGATATTTAAGGTGGAAGGAAGTGGAGGTCCTTGTCAACAGAGCAGCCCTAAACTTTGGGGTGCTTGTGTCTTGCTGATTTTCAATTTTCCCGCTTTATCCCCCCATGCGTGGAAGTGCCCTATGCTCTCTAAGCTGTGTTTTTTCGATGTTTCAGGACACACCGTACACTTCTCCAGAGTGGCTGTTGGCAATTTACATCCCGCCCATCGGTGTAGCAAGGCTCCCGTTTCTCCATGGCCTGTCCTGCATTTCTGGTTTTGACACTTTTTTCAGCATGGCCCTTTGGACCGATGGGAAGCGAGACTTCTTTGTCGCGCTGATTTGCCTTCCAGGTTGCTTGGTTGGCCAAAAAGGGCGTATGCGTTTTTTCCTGAATATATTCAGGAAAAAACGCATACGCCCTTTTTGGCCAAGGGCATCATTGTCAACGTTTTGCCGCTTTTCATGTGCTTTAAAGGCGATTCGAATCTACCTCCTGAAATCTGTTTCCTGCAATTCTGCCTTGATTTCTAATCCTCTTCTTTGCCTTCCCTCAATATATTTGTGGACGAGAGTTATCATTTATAACTCTGCAGGTTTGTGAATTGCAGTGCCCTGAAGCTCCATTTTACACGTCGCTTTTTTGGGAGCCGGCCGCAAAAGCGCAGGATGGCTTCAGGCCCTGTTCTGGTTCCGGGGGGCAGGCTGAGCCTGTGGTTAATTCTTCTTCCTGATGGGAAAATAGAGTGACCTGTGCCTGTCCCAACACCAAGACCTAGTCTCTCATTGCTTCCCCGTCTTCCCGTTCATCCTCAGGACAAATTGCAACCTGTACGGAACAGGAGGTTAAAGGTGCTGATGCTCCAAGTAGGGAGATTGCTAGTAAAGTGGCTGGAATGGCGAACCCGAGCACAAGGAGATGAGAAATGAGGTGCGTTTTAGAAACCTTTCCCCATCACACGGTGTACCATCTTCTGGGTTTCTCATGCATGTTTTCGATGTAGGAAGATGCCCTTGAACCTGGAGATTTGGGACCCATGCGATGGGTAGCACGCAGTATTACTTTCAAGGGTCTGCGTTTGCTCACCCAACCTCACCAAACCTCTCAGCCCCAAGAGTGTCCACCCTTATGTCTCATCCAGCTGTGGGTCTAGATATGGTCAATCCAGGTTGCATCACAGCCCCTGAACGAATTGTGTAAGAATTTCTCTCTCTTTCCCTGTCTTTGTTTCATGGGTTTTTAAAAGTAATTTATTTTTATAATGGGGTTTAGCTGCTTTTCACGGCTGTGTTTAGGCCGCTTTACACCCACTTGACACACTAACAGAGAGATATCAATACATAGGTTTTAAGATTATTACTGGTCAGATATATTCTTGTGCGGTGAATCGGGCGTGTTGAGTCCAGTTCTCTGAGCAAGGAGTAGGTCTTGTCTATTACATATTGGGTTTATGGAACGGTATCTGAGCTAATTTGAAACTCTTGTTTTATGTATCACCCCACCTCACCTTTCCCGTTAAGCAGCCATAGTGTGTTTTCTGCATGTGTGACTCTGTTCTGTTTTGTAATTCAGTTCAAGTGTAACGGTTTTTACATTCCCTCTATAAGTGACACCTTATGAGAAGTGTCCTTTTCTGTGTGACTTATTTCACTTAGAATCGTCTTACCTAAATCCACTCATCATGCTGCTACTAGCCTTATGACATTGATTTCATGGTTGAGTGATATTCCATTGTACATAAGGACCACAACTTTTTTATCCATTTTTCGCTTTCCTGGGATATTTAAGGTGGAAGGAAGTGGAGGTCCTTGTCAACAGAGCAGCCCTAAACTTTGGGGTGCTTGTGTCTTGCTGATTTTCAATTTTCCCGCTTTATCCCCCCATGCGTGGAAGTGCCCTATGCTCTCTAAGCTGTGTTTTTTCAATGTTTCAGGACACACCGTACACTTCTCCAGAGTGGCTGTTGGCAATTTACATCCCGCCCATCGGTGTAGCAAGGCTCCCGTTTCTCCATGGCCTGTCCTGCATTTCTGGTTTTGACACTTTTTTCAGCATGGCCCTTTGGACCGATGGGAAGCGAGACTTCTTTGTCGCGCTGATTTGCCTTTCCAGGTTGCTTGGTTGGCCAAAAAGGGCGTATGCGTTTTTTCCTGAATATATTCAGGAAAAAACGCATACGCCCTTTTTGGCCAAGGGCATCATTGTCAACGTTTTGCCGCTTTTCATGTGCTTTAAAGGCGATTCGAATCTACCTCCTGAAATCTGTTTCCTGCAATTCTGCCTTGATTTCTAATCCTCTTCTTTGCCTTCCCTCAATATATTTGTGGATGAGAGTTATCATTTATAACTCTGCAGGTTTGTGAATTGCAGTGCCCTGAAGCTCCATTTTACACGTCGCTTTTTTGGGAGCCGGCCGCAAAAGCGCAGGATGGCTTCAGGCCCTGTTCTGGTTCCGGGGGGCAGGCTGAGCCTGTGGTTAATTCTTCTTCCTGATGGGAAAATAGAGGGACCTGTGCCTGTCCCAACACCAAGAGCTAGTCTCTCATTGGTTCCCCGTCTTCCCGTTCATCCTCAGGACAAATTGCAACCTGTACGGAACAGGAGGTTAAAGGTGCTGATGCTCCAAGTAGGGAGATTGCTAGTAAAGTGGCTGGAATGGCGAACCCGAGCACAAGGAGATGAGAAATTAGGTGCGTTTTAGAAACCTTTCCCCATCACACGGTGTACCATCTTCTGGGTTTCTCATGCATGTTTTCGATGTAGGAAGATGCCCTTGAACCTGGAGATTTGGGACCCATGCAATGGGTAGCACGCAGTATTACTTTAAAGGGTCTGCGTTTGCTCACCCAACCTCACCAAAACTCTCAGCCCCAAGAGTGTCCACCCTTATGTCTCATCCAGCTGTGGGTCTAGATATGGTCAATCCAGGTTGCATCACAGCCTCTGAACGAATTGTGTAAGAATTTCTCTCTCTTTCACTGTCTTTGTTTCATGGGTTTTGAAAAGTAATTTATTTTTATAATGGGGTTTAGCTGCTTTTCACGGCTGTGTTTAGGACACTTTACACCCACTTGACACACTAACAGAGAGATATCAATACATAGGTTTTAAGATTATTACTGGTCAGATATATTCTTGTGCGGTGAATCGGGCGTGTTGAGTCCAGTTCTCTGAGCAAGGAGTAGGTCTTGTCTATTACATATTGGGTTTATGGAACGGTATCTGAGCTAATTTGAAACTCTTGTTTTATGTATCACCCCACCTCACCTTTCCCGTTAAGCAGCCATAGTGTGTTTTCTGCATGTGTGACTCTGTTCTGTTTTGTAATTCAGTTCAAGTGTAACGGTTTTTACATTCCCTCTATAAGTGACACCTTATGAGAAGTGTCCTTTTCTGTGTGACTTATTTCACTTAGAATCGTCTTACCTAAATCCTCTCATCATGCCGCTACTAGCCTTATGACATTGATTTCATGGCTGAGTGATATTCCATTGTACATAAGGACCACAACTTTTTTATCCATTTTTCGCTTTCCTGGGATATTTAAGGTGGAAGGAAGTGGAGGTCCTTGTCAACAGAGCAGCCCTAAACTTTGGGGTGCTTGTGTCTTGCTGATTTTCAATTTTCCCGCTTTATCCCCCCATGCGTGGAAGTGCCCTATGCTCTCTAAGCTGTGTTTTTTAGATGTTTCAGGACACACCGTACACTTCTCCAGAGTGGCTGTTGGCAATTTACAACCCGCCCATCAGTGTAGCAAGGCTCCCATTTCTCCATGGCCTGTCCTGCATTTCTGGTTTTGACACTTTTTTCAGCATGGCCCTTTTGACCGATGGGAAGCGAGACTTCTTTGTAGCGCTGATTTGCCTTTCCAGGTTGCTTGGTTGGCCAAAAAGGGCGTATGCGTTTTTTCCTGAATATATTCAGGAAAAAATGCATACGCCCTTTTTGGCCAAGGGCATCATTGTCAACGTTTTGCCGCTTTTCATGTGCTTTAAAGGCGATTCGAATCTACCTCCTGAAATCTGTTTCCTGCAATTCTGCCTTGATTTCAAATCCTCTTCTTTGCCTTCCCTCAATATATTTGTGGACGAGAGTTATCATTTATAACTCTGCAGGTTTGTGAATTGCAGTGCCCTGAAGCTCCATTTTACACGTCGCTTTTTTGGGAGCCGGCCGCAAAAGCGCAGGATGGCTTCAGGCCCTGTTCTGGTTCCGGGGGGCAGGCTGAGCCTGTGGTTAATTCTTCTTCCTGATGGGAAAATAGAGTGACCTGTGCCTGTCCCAACACCAAGAGCTAGTCTCTCATTGGTTCCCCGTCTTCCCGTTCATCCTCAGGACAAATTGCAACCTGTACGGAACAGGAGGTTAAAGGTGCTGATGCTCCAAGTAGGGAGATTGCTAGTAAAGTGGCTGGAATGGCGAACCCGAGCACAAGGAGATGAGAAATGAGGTGCGTTTTAGAAACCTTTCCCCATCACACGGTGTACCATCTTCTGGGTTTCTCATGCATGTTTTCGATGTAGGAAGATGCCCTTGAACCTGGAGATTTGGGACCCATGCGATGGGTAGCACGCAGTATTATTTTAAAGGGTCTGCGTTTGCTCACCCAACCTCACCAAACCTCTCAGCCCCAAGAGTGTCCACCCTTATGTCTCATCCAGCTGTGGGTCTAGATATGGTCAATCCAGGTTGCATCACAGCCCCTGAACGAATTGTGTAAGAATTTCTCTCTCTTTCCCTGTCTTTGTTTCATGGGTTTTTAAAAGTAATTTATTTTTATAATGGGGTTTAGCTGCTTTTCACGGCTGTGTTTAGGCCGCTTTACACCCACTTGACACACTAACAGAGAGATATCAATACATAGGTTTTAAGATTATTACTGGTCAGATATATTCTTGTGCGGTGAATCGGGCGTGTTGAGTCCAGTTCTCTGAGCAAGGAGTAGGTCTTGTCTATTACATATTGGGTTTATGGAACGGTATCTGAGCTAATTTGAAACTCTTGTTTTATGTATCACCCCACCTCACCTTTCCCGTTAAGCAGCCATAGTGTGTTTTCTGCATGTGTGACTCTGTTCTGTTTTGTAATTCAGTTCAAGTGTAACGGTTTTTACATTCCCTCTATAAGTGACACCTTATGAGAAGTGTCCTTTTCTGTGTGACTTATTTCACTTAGAATCGTCTTACCTAAATCCACTCATCATGCTGCTACTAGCCTTATGACATTGATTTCATGGCTGAGTGATATTCCATTGTACATAAGGACCACAACTTTTTTATCCATTTTTCGCTTTCCTGGGATATTTAAGGTGGAAGGAAGTGGAGGTCCTTGTCAACAGAGCAGCCCTAAACTTTGGGGTGCTTGTGTCTTGCTGATTTTCAATTTTCCCGCTTTATCCCCCCATGCGTGGAAGTGCCCTATGCTCTCTAAGCTGTGTTTTTTAGATGTTTCAGGACACACCGTACACTTCTCCAGAGTGGCTGTTGGCAATTTACATCCCGCCCATCAGTGTAGCAAGGCTCCCGTTTCTCCATGGCCTGTCCTGCATTTCTGGTTTTGACACTTTTTTCAGCATGGCCCTTTTGACCGATGGGAAGCGAGACTTCTTTGTAGCGCTGATTTGCCTTTCCAGGTTGCTTGGTTGGCCAAAAAGGGCGTATGCGTTTTTTCCTGAATATATTCAGGAAAAAACGCATACGCCCTTTTTGGCCAAGGGCATCATTGTCAACGTTTTGCCGCTTTTCATGTGCTTTAAAGGCGATTCGAATCTACCTCCTGAAATCTGTTTCCTGCAATTCTGCCTTGATTTCAAATCCTCTTCTTTGCCTTCCCTCAATATATTTGTGGACGAGAGTTATCATTTATAACTCTGCAGGTTTGTGAATTGCAGTGCCCTGAAGCTCCATTTTACACGTCGCTTTTTTGGGAGCCGGCCGCAAAAGCGCAGGATGGCTTCAGGCCCTGTTCTGGTTCCGGGGGGCAGGCTGAGCCTGTGGTTAATTCTTCTTCCTGATGGGAAAATAGAGTGACCTGTGCCTGTCCCAACACCAAGACCTAGTCTCTCATTGCTTCCCCGTCTTCCCGTTCATCCTCAGGACAAATTGCAACCTGTACGGAACAGGAGGTTAAAGGTGCTGATGCTCCAAGTAGGGAGATTGCTAGTAAAGTGGCTGGAATGGCGAACCCGAGCACAAGGAGATGAGAAATGAGGTGCGTTTTAGAAACGTTTCCCCATCACACGGTGTACCATCTTCTGGGTTTCTCATGCATGTTTTCGATGTAGGAAGATGCCCTTGAACCTGGAGATTTGGGACCCATGCGATGGGTAGCACGCAGTATTACTTTCAAGGGTCTGCGTTTGCTCACCCAACCTCACCAAACCTCTCAGCCCCAAGAGTGTCCACCCTTATGTCTCATCCAGCTGTGGGTCTAGATATGGTCAATCCAGGTTGCATCACAGCCCCTGAACGAATTGTGTAAGAATTTCTCTCTCTTTCCCTGTCTTTGTTTCATGGGTTTTTAAAAGTAATTTATTTTTATAATGGGGTTTAGCTGCTTTTCACGGGTGTGTTTAGGCCGCTTTACACCCACTTGACACACTAACAGAGAGATATCAATACATAGGTTTTAAGATTATTACTGGTCAGATATATTCTTGTGCGGTGAATCGGGCGTGTTGAGTCCAGTTCTCTGAGCAAGGAGTAGGTCTTGTCTATTACATATTGGGTTTATGGAACGGTATCTGAGCTAATTTGAAACTCTTGTTTTATGTATCACCCCACCTCACCTTTCCCGTTAAGCAGCCATAGTGTGTTTTCTGCATGTGTGACTCTGTTCTGTTTTGTAATTCAGTTCAAGTGTAACGGTTTTTACATTCCCTCTATAAGTGACACCTTATGAGAAGTGTCCTTTTCTGTGTGACTTATTTCACTTAGAATCGTCTTACCTAAATCCACTCATCATGCTGCTACTAGCCTTATGACATTGATTTCATGGCTGAGTGATATTCCATTGTACATAAGGACCACAACTTTTTTATCCATTTTTCGCTTTCCTGGGATATTTAAGGTGGAAGGAAGTGGAGGTCCTTGTCAACAGAGCAGCCCTAAACTTTGGGGTGCTTGTGTCTTGCTGATTTTCAATTTTCCCGCTTTATCCCCCCATGCGTGTAAGTGCCCTATGCTCTCTAAGCTGTGTTTTTTCGATGTTTCAGGACACACCGTACACTTCTCCAGAGTGGCTGTTGGCAATTTACATCCCGCCCATCGGTGTAGCAAGGCTCCCGTTTCTCCATGGCCTGTCCTGCATTTCTGGTTTTGACACTTTTTTCAGCATGGCCCTTTGGACCGATGGGAAGCGAGACTTCTTTGTCGCGCTGATTTGCCTTCCAGGTTGCTTGGTTGGCCAAAAAGGGCGTATGCGTTTTTTCCTGAATATATTCAGGAAAAAACGCATACGCCCTTTTTGGCCAAGGGCATCATTGTCAACGTTTTGCCGCTTTTCATGTGCTTTAAAGGCGATTCGAATCTACCTCCTGAAATCTGTTTCCTGCAATTCTGCCTTGATTTCTAATCCTCTTCTTTGCCTTCCCTCAATATATTTGTGGACGAGAGTTATCATTTATAACTCTGCAGGTTTGTGAATTGCAGTGCCCTGAAGCTCCATTTTACACGTCGCTTTTTTGGGAGCCGGCCGCAAAAGCGCAGGATGGCTTCAGGCCCTGTTCTGGTTCCGGGGGGCAGGCTGAGCCTGTGGTTAATTCTTCTTCCTGATGGGAAAATAGAGTGACCTGTGCCTGTCCCAACACCAAGACCTAGTCTCTCATTGCTTCCCCGTCTTCCCGTTCATCCTCAGGACAAATTGCAACCTGTACGGAACAGGAGGTTAAAGGTGCTGATGCTCCAAGTAGGGAGATTGCTAGTAAAGTGGCTGGAATGGCGAACCCGAGCACAAGGAGATGAGAAATGAGGTGCGTTTTAGAAACCTTTCCCCATCACACGGTGTACCATCTTCTGGGTTTCTCATGCATGTTTTCGATGTAGGAAGATGCCCTTGAACCTGGAGATTTGGGACCCATGCGATGGGTAGCACGCAGTATTACTTTCAAGGGTCTGCGTTTGCTCACCCAACCTCACCAAACCTCTCAGCCCCAAGAGTGTCCACCCTTATGTCTCATCCAGCTGTGGGTCTAGATATGGTCAATCCAGGTTGCATCACAGCCCCTGAACGAATTGTGTAAGAATTTCTCTCTCTTTCCCTGTCTTTGTTTCATGGGTTTTTAAAAGTAATTTATTTTTATAATGGGGTTTAGCTGCTTTTCACGGCTGTGTTTAGGCCGCTTTACACCCACTTGACACACTAACAGAGAGATATCAATACATAGGTTTTAAGATTATTACTGGTCAGATATATTCTTGTGCGGTGAATCGGGCGTGTTGAGTCCAGTTCTCTGAGCAAGGAGTAGGTCTTGTCTATTACATATTGGGTTTATGGAACGGTATCTGAGCTAATTTGAAACTCTTGTTTTATGTATCACCCCACCTCACCTTTCCCGTTAAGCAGCCATAGTGTGTTTTCTGCATGTGTGACTCTGTTCTGTTTTGTAATTCAGTTCAAGTGTAACGGTTTTTACATTCCCTCTATAAGTGACACCTTATGAGAAGTGTCCTTTTCTGTGTGACTTATTTCACTTAGAATCGTCTTACCTAAATCCTCTCATCATGCTGCTACTAGCCTTATGACATTGATTTCATGGCTGAGTGATATTCCATTGTACATAAGGACCACAACTTTTTTATCCATTTTTCGCTTTCCTGGGATATTTAAGGTGGAAGGAAGTGGAGGTCCTTGTCAACAGAGCAGCCCTAAACTTTGGGGTGCTTGTGTCTTGCTGATTTTCAATTTTCCCGCTTTATCCCCCCATGCGTGGAAGTGCCCTATGCTCTCTAAGCTGTGTTTTTTCAATGTTTCAGGACACACCGTACACTTCTCCAGAGTGGCTGTTGGCAATTTACATCCCGCCCATCGGTGTAGCAAGGCTCCCGTTTCTCCATGGCCTGTCCTGCATTTCTGGTTTTGACACTTTTTTCAGCATGGCCCTTTGGACCGATGGGAAGCGAGACTTCTTTGTCGCGCTGATTTGCCTTTCCAGGTTGCTTGGTTGGCCAAAAAGGGCGTATGCGTTTTTTCCTGAATATATTCAGGAAAAAACGCATACGCCCTTTTTGGCCAAGGGCATCATTGTCAACGTTTTGCCGCTTTTCATGTGCTTTAAAGGCGATTCGAATCTACCTCCTGAAATCTGTTTCCTGCAATTCTGCCTTGATTTCTAATCCTCTTCTTTGCCTTCCCTCAATATATTTGTGGACGAGAGTTATCATTTATAACTCTGCAGGTTTGTGAATTGCAGTGCCCTGAAGCTCCATTTTACACGTCGCTTTTTTGGGAGCCGGCCGCAAAAGCGCAGGATGGCTTCAGGCCCTGTTCTGGTTCCGGGGGGCAGGCTGAGCCTGTGGTTAATTCTTCTTCCTGATGGGAAAATAGAGGGACCTGTGCCTGTCCCAACACCAAGAGCTAGTCTCTCCTTGGTTCCCCGTCTTCCCGTTCATCCTCAGGACAAATTGCAACCTGTACGGAACAGGAGGTTAAAGGTGCTGATGCTCCAAGTAGGGAGATTGCTAGTAAAGTGGCTGGAATGGCGAACCCGAGCACAAGGAGATGAGAAATTAGGTGCGTTTTAAAAACCTTTCCCCATCACACGGTGTACCATCTTCTGGGTTTCTCATGCATGTTTTCGATGTAGGAAGATGCCCTTGAACCTGGAGATTTGGGACCCATGCAATGGGTAGCACGCAGTATTACTTTAAAGGGTCTGCGTTTGCTCACCCAACCTCACCAAAACTCTCAGCCCCAAGAGTGTCCACCCTTATGTCTCATCCAGCTGTGGGTCTAGATATGGTCAATCCAGGTTGCATCACAGCCTCTGAACGAATTGTGTAAGAATTTCTCTCTCTTTCACTGTCTTTGTTTCATGGGTTTTGAAAAGTAATTTATTTTTATAATGGGGTTTAGCTGCTTTTCACGGCTGTGTTTAGGACACTTTACACCCACTTGACACACTAACAGAGAGATATCAATACATAGGTTTTAAGATTATTACTGGTCAGATATATTCTTGTGCGGTGAATCGGGCGTGTTGAGTCCAGTTCTCTGAGCAAGGAGTAGGTCTTGTCTATTACATATTGGGTTTATGGAACGGTATCTGAGCTAATTTGAAACTCTTGTTTTATGTATCACCCCACCTCACCTTTCCCGTTAAGCAGCCATAGTGTGTTTTCTGCATGTGTGACTCTGTTCTGTTTTGTAATTCAGTTCAAGTGTAACGGTTTTTACATTCCCTCTATAAGTGACACCTTATGAGAAGTGTCCTTTTCTGTGTGACTTATTTCACTTAGAATCGTCTTACCTAAATCCTCTCATCATGCTGCTACTAGCCTTATGACATTGATTTCATGGCTGAGTGATATTCCATTGTACATAAGGACCACAACTTTTTTATCCATTTTTCACTTTCCTGGGATATTTAAGGTGGAAGGAAGTGGAGGTCCTTGTCAACAGAGCAGCCCTAAACTTTGGGGTGCTTGTGTCTTGCTGATTTTCAATTTTCCCGCTTTATCCCCCCATGCGTGGAAGTGCCCTATGCTCTCTAAGCTGTGTTTTTTAGATGTTTCAGGACACACCGTACACTTCTCCAGAGTGGCTGTTGGCAATTTACAACCCGCCCATCAGTGTAGCAAGGCTCCCATTTCTCCATGGCCTGTCCTGCATTTCTGGTTTTGACACTTTTTTCAGCATGGCCCTTTTGACCGATGGGAAGCGAGACTTCTTTGTAGCGCTGATTTGCCTTTCCAGGTTGCTTGGTTGGCCAAAAAGGGCGTATGCGTTTTTTCCTGAATATATTCAGGAAAAAATGCATACGCCCTTTTTGGCCAAGGGCATCATTGTCAACGTTTTGCCGCTTTTCATGTGCTTTAAAGGCGATTCGAATCTACCTCCTGAAATCTGTTTCCTGCAATTCTGCCTTGATTTCAAATCCTCTTCTTTGCCTTCCCTCAATATATTTGTGGACGAGAGTTATCATTTATAACTCTGCAGGTTTGTGAATTGCAGTGCCCTGAAGCTCCATTTTACACGTCGCTTTTTTGGGAGCCGGCCGCAAAAGCGCAGGATGGCTTCAGGCCCTGTTCTGGTTCCGGGGGGCAGGCTGAGCCTGTGGTTAATTCTTCTTCCTGATGGGAAAATAGAGTGACCTGTGCCTGTCCCAACACCAAGAGCTAGTCTCTCATTGGTTCCCCGTCTTCCCGTTCATCCTCAGGACAAATTGCAACCTGTACGGAACAGGAGGTTAAAGGTGCTGATGCTCCAAGTAGGGAGATTGCTAGTAAAGTGGCTGGAATGGCGAACCCGAGCACAAGGAGATGAGAAATGAGGTGCGTTTTAGAAACCTTTCCCCATCACACGGTGTACCATCTTCTGGGTTTCTCATGCATGTTTTCGATGTAGGAAGATGCCCTTGAACCTGGAGATTTGGGACCCATGCGATGGGTAGCACGCAGTATTACTTTAAAGGGTCTGCGTTTGCTCACCCAACCTCACCAAACCTCTCAGCCCCAAGAGTGTCCACCCTTATGTCTCATCCAGCTGTGGGTCTAGATATGGTCAATCCAGGTTGCATCACAGCCCCTGAACGAATTGTGTAAGAATTTCTCTCTCTTTCCCTGTCTTTGTTTCATGGGTTTTTAAAAGTAATTTATTTTTATAATGGGGTTTAGCTGCTTTTCACGGCTGTGTTTAGGCCGCTTTACACCCACTTGACACACTAACAGAGAGATATCAATACATAGGTTTTAAGATTATTACTGGTCAGATATATTCTTGTGCGGTGAATCGGGCGTGTTGAGTCCAGTTCTCTGAGCAAGGAGTAGGTCTTGTCTATTACATATTGGGTTTATGGAACGGTATCTGAGCTAATTTGAAACTCTTGTTTTATGTATCACCCCACCTCACCTTTCCCGTTAAGCAGCCATAGTGTGTTTTCTGCATGTGTGACTCTGTTCTGTTTTGTAATTCAGTTCAAGTGTAACGGTTTTTACATTCCCTCTATAAGTGACACCTTATGAGAAGTGTCCTTTTCTGTGTGACTTATTTCACTTAGAATCGTCTTACCTAAATCCACTCATCATGCTGCTACTAGCCTTATGACATTGATTTCATGGCTGAGTGATATTCCATTGTACATAAGGACCACAACTTTTTTATCCATTTTTCGCTTTCCTGGGATATTTAAGGTGGAAGGAAGTGGAGGTCCTTGTCAACAGAGCAGCCCTAAACTTTGGGGTGCTTGTGTCTTGCTGATTTTCAATTTTCCCGCTTTATCCCCCCATGCGTGGAAGTGCCCTATGCTCTCTAAGCTGTGTTTTTTAGATGTTTCAGGACACACCGTACACTTCTCCAGAGTGGCTGTTGGCAATTTACATCCCGCCCATCAGTGTAGCAAGGCTCCCGTTTCTCCATGGCCTGTCCTGCATTTCTGGTTTTGACACTTTTTTCAGCATGGCCCTTTTGACCGATGGGAAGCGAGACTTCTTTGTAGCGCTGATTTGCCTTTCCAGGTTGCTTGGTTGGCCAAAAAGGGCGTATGCGTTTTTTCCTGAATATATTCAGGAAAAAACGCATACGCCCTTTTTGGCCAAGGGCATCATTGTCAACGTTTTGCCGCTTTTCATGTGCTTTAAAGGCGATTCGAATCTACCTCCTGAAATCTGTTTCCTGCAATTCTGCCTTGATTTCAAATCCTCTTCTTTGCCTTCCCTCAATATATTTGTGGACGAGAGTTATCATTTATAACTCTGCAGGTTTGTGAATTGCAGTGCCCTGAAGCTCCATTTTACACGTCGCTTTTTTGGGAGCCGGCCGCAAAAGCGCAGGATGGCTTCAGGCCCTGTTCTGGTTCCGGGGGGCAGGCTGAGCCTGTGGTTAATTCTTCTTCCTGATGGGAAAATAGAGTGACCTGTGCCTGTCCCAACACCAAGAGCTAGTCTCTCATTGGTTCCCCGTCTTCCCGTTCATCCTCAGGACAAATTGCAACCTGTACGGAACAGGAGGTTAAAGGTGCTGATGCTCCAAGTAGGGAGATTGCTAGTAAAGTGGCTGGAATGGCGAACCCGAGCACAAGGAGATGAGAAATGAGGTGCGTTTTAGAAACCTTTCCCCATCACACGGTGTACCATCTTCTGGGTTTCTCATGCATGTTTTCGATGTAGGAAGATGCCCTTGAACCTGGAGATTTGGGACCCATGCGATGGGTAGCACGCAGTATTACTTTAAAGGGTCTGCGTTTGCTCACCCAACCTCACCAAACCTCTCAGCCCCAAGAGTGTCCACCCTTATGTCTCATCCAGCTGTGGGTCTAGATATGGTCAATCCAGGTTGCATCACAGCCCCTGAACGAATTGTGTAAGAATTTCTCTCTCTTTCCCTGTCTTTGTTTCATGGGTTTTTAAAAGTAATTTATTTTTATAATGGGGTTTAGCTGCTTTTCACGGCTGTGTTTAGGCCACTTTACACCCACTTGACACACTAACAGAGAGATATCAATACATAGGTTTTAAGATTATTACTGGTCAGATATATTCTTGTGCGGTGAATCGGGCGTGTTGAGTCCAGTTCTCTGAGCAAGGAGTAGGTCTTGTCTATTACATATTGGGTTTATGGAACGGTATCTGAGCTAATTTGAAACTCTTGTTTTATGTATCACCCCACCTCACCTTTCCCGTTAAGCAGCCATAGTGTGTTTTCTGCATGTGTGACTCTGTTCTGTTTTGTAATTCAGTTCAAGTGTAACGGTTTTTACATTCCCTCTATAAGTGACACCTTATGAGAAGTGTCCTTTTCTGTGTGACTTATTTCACTTAGAATCGTCTTACCTAAATCCACTCATCATGCTGCTACTAGCCTTATGACATTGATTTCATGGCTGAGTGATATTCCATTGTACATAAGGACCACAACTTTTTTATCCATTTTTCGCTTTCCTGGGATATTTAAGGTGGAAGGAAGTGGAGGTCCTTGTCAACAGAGCAGCCCTAAACTTTGGGGTGCTTGTGTCTTGCTGATTTTCAATTTTCCCGCTTTATCCCCCCATGCGTGGAAGTGCCCTATGCTCTCTAAGCTGTGTTTTTTAGATGTTTCAGGACACACCGTACACTTCTCCAGAGTGGCTGTTGGCAATTTACATCCCGCCCATCAGTGTAGCAAGGCTCCCGTTTCTCCATGGCCTGTCCTGCATTTCTGCTTTTGACACTTTTTTCAGCATGGCCCTTTTGACCGATGGGAAGCGAGACTTCTTTGTAGCGCTGATTTGCCTTTCCAGGTTGCTTGGTTGGCCAAAAAGGGCGTATGCGTTTTTTCCTGAATATATTCAGGAAAAAACGCATACGCCCTTTTTGGCCAAGGGCATCATTGTCAACGTTTTGCCGCTTTTCATGTGCTTTAAAGGCGATTCGAATCTACCTCCTGAAATCTGTTTCCTGCAATTCTGCTTTGATTTCAAATCCTCTTCTTTGCCTTCCCTCAATATATTTGTGGACGAGAGTTATCATTTATAACTCTGCAGGTTTGTGAATTGCAGTGCCCTGAAGCTCCATTTTACACGTCGCTTTTTTGGGAGCCGGCCGCAAAAGCGCAGGATGGCGTCAGGCCCTGTTCTGGTTCCGGGGGGCAGGCTGAGCCTGTGGTTAATTCTTCTTCCTGATGGGAAAATAGAGTGACCTGTGCCTGTCCCAACACCAAGAGCTAGTCTCTCATTGGTTCCCCGTCTTCCCGTTCATCCTCAGGACAAATTGCAACCTGTACGGAACAGGAGGTTAAAGGTGCTGATGCTCCAAGTAGGGAGATTGCTAGTAAAGTGGCTGGAATGGCGAACCCGAGCACAAGGAGATGAGAAATGAGGTGCGTTTTAGAAACCTTTCCCCATCACACGGTGTACCATCTTCTGGGTTTCTCATGCATGTTTTCGATGTAGGAAGATGCCCTTGAACCTGGAGATTTGGGACCCATGCGATGGGTAGCACGCAGTATTACTTTAAAGGGTCTGCGTTTGCTCACCCAACCTCACCAAACCTCTCAGCCCCAAGAGTGTCCACCCTTATGTCTCATCCAGCTGTGGGTCTAGATATGGTCAATCCAGGTTGCATCACAGCCCCTGAACGAATTGTGTAAGAATTTCTCTCTCTTTCCCTGTCTTTGTTTCATGGGTTTTTAAAAGTAATTTATTTTTATAATGGGGTTTAGCTGCTTTTCACGGCTGTGTTTAGGCCGCTTTACACCCACTTGACACACTAACAGAGAGATATCAATACATAGGTTTTAAGATTATTACTGGTCAGATATATTCTTGTGCGGTGAATCGGGCCTGTTGAGTCCAGTTCTCTGAGCAAGGAGTAGGTCTTGTCTATTACATATTGGGTTTATGGAACGGTATCTGAGCTAATTTGAAACTCCTGTTTTATGTATCACCCCACCTCACCTTTCCCGTTAAGCAGCCATAGTGTGTTTTCTGCATGTGTGACTCTGTTCTGTTTTGTAATTCAGTTCAAGTGTAACGGTTTTTACATTCCCTCTATAAGTGACACCTTATGAGAAGTGTCCTTTTCTGTGTGACTTATTTCACTTAGAATCGTCTTACCTAAATCCACTCATCATGCTGCTACTAGCCTTATGACATTGATTTCATGGCTGAGTGATATTCCATTGTACATAAGGACCACAACTTTTTGATCCATTTTTCGCTTTCCTGGGATATTTAAGGTGGAAGGAAGTGGAGGTCCTTGTCAACAGAGCAGCCCTAAACTTTGGGGTGCTTGTGTCTTGCTGATTTTCAATTTTCCCGCTTTATCCCCCCATGCGTGGAAGTGCCCTATGCTCTCTAAGCTGTGTTTTTTAGATGTTTCAGGACACACCGTACACTTCTCCAGAGTGGCTGTTGGCAATTTACATCCCGCCCATCAGTGTAGCAAGGCTCCCGTTTCTCCATGGCCTGTCCTGCATTTCTGGTTTTGACACTTTTTTCAGCATGGCCCTTTTGACCGATGGGAAGCGAGACTTCTTTGTCGCGCTGATTTGCCTTTCCAGGTTGCTTGGTTGGCCAAAAAGGGCGTATGCGTTTTTTCCTGAATATATTCAGGAAAAAACGCATACGCCCTTTTTGGCCAAGGGCATCATTGTCAACGTTTTGCCGCTTTTCATGTGCTTTAAAGGCGATTCGAATCTACCTCCTGAAATCTGTTTCCTGCAATTCTGCCTTGATTTCAAATCCTCTTCTTTGCCTTCCCTCAATATATTTGTGGACGAGAGTTATCATTTATAACTCTGCAGGTTTGTGAATTGCAGTGCCCTGAAGCTCCATTTTACACGTCGCTTTTTTGGGAGCCGGCCGCAAAAGCGCAGGATGGCTTCAGGCCCTGTTCTGGTTCCGGGGGGCAGGCTGAGCCTGTGGTTAATTCTTCTTCCTGATGGGAAAATAGAGTGACCTGTGCCTGTCCCAACACCAAGACCTAGTCTCTCATTGGTTCCCCGTCTTCCCGTTCATCCTCAGGACAAATTGCAACCTGTACGGAACAGGAGGTTAAAGGTGCTGATGCTCCAAGTAGGGAGATTGCTAGTAAAGTGGCTGGAATGGCGAACCCGAGCACAAGGAGATGAGAAATGAGGTGCGTTTTAGAAACCTTTCCCCATCACACGGTGTACCATCTTCTGGGTTTCTCATGCATGTTTTCGATGTAGGAAGATGCCCTTGAACCTGGAGATTTGGGACCCATGCGATGGGTAGCACGCAGTATTACTTTAAAGGGTCTGCGTTTGCTCACCCAACCTCACCAAACCTCTCAGCCCCAAGAGTGTCCACCCTTATGTCTCATCCAGCTGTGGGTCTAGATATGGTCAATCCAGGTTGCATCACAGCCCCTGAACGAATTGTGTAAGAATTTCTCTCTCTTTCCCTGTCTTTGTTTCATGGGTTTTGAAAAGTAATTTATTTTTATAATGGGGTTTAGCTGCTTTTCACGGCTGTGTTTAGGCCACTTTACACCCACTTGACACACTAACAGAGAGATATCAATACATAGGTTTTAAGATTATTACTGGTCAGATATATTCTTGTGCGGTGAATCGGGCGTGTTGAGTCCAGTTCTCTGAGCAAGGAGTAGGTCTTGTCTATTACATATTGGGTTTATGGAACGGTATCTGAGCTAATTTGAAACTCTTGTTTTATGTATCACCCCACCTCACCTTTCCCGTTAAGCAGCCATAGTGTGTTTTCTGCATGTGTGACTCTGTTCTGTTTTGTAATTCAGTTCAAGTGTAACGGTTTTTACATTCCCTCTATAAGTGACACCTTATGAGAAGTGTCCTTTTCTGTGTGACTTATTTCACTTAGAATCGTCTTACCTAAATCCACTCATCATGCTGCTACTAGCCTTATGACATTGATTTCATGGCTGAGTGATATTCCATTGTACATAAGACCACAACTTTTTTATCCATTTTTCGCTTTCCTGGGATATTTAAGGTGGAAGGAAGTGGAGGTCCTTGTCAACAGAGCAGCCCTAAACTTTGGGGTGCTTGTGTCTTGCTGATTTTCAATTTTCCCGCTTTATCCCCCCATGCGTGGAAGTGCCCTATGCTCTCTAAGCTGTGTTTTTTAGATGTTTCAGGACACACCGTACACTTCTCCAGAGTGGCTGTTGGCAATTTACAACCCGCCCATCAGTGTAGCAAGGCTCCCATTTCTCCATGGCCTGTCCTGCATTTCTGGTTTTGACACTTTTTTCAGCATGGCCCTTTTGACCGATGGGAAGCGAGACTTCTTTGTCGCGCTGATTTGCCTTTCCAGGTTGCTTGGTTGGCCAAAAAGGGCGTATGCGTTTTTTCCTGAATATATTCAGGAAAAAACGCATACGCCCTTTTTGGCCAAGGGCATCATTGTCAACGTTTTGCCGCTTTTCATGTGCTTTAAAGGCGATTCGAATCTACCTCCTGAAATCTGTTTCCTGCAATTCTGCCTTGATTTCAAATCCTCTTCTTTGCCTTCCCTCAATATATTTGTGGACGAGAGTTATCATTTATAACTCTGCAGGTTTGTGAATTGCAGTGCCCTGAAGCTCCATTTTACACGTCGCTTTTTTGGGAGCCGGCCGCAAAAGCGCAGGATGGCTTCAGGCCCTGTTCTGGTTCCGGGGGGCAGGCTGAGCCTGTGGTTAATTCTTCTTCCTGATGGGAAAATAAAGTGACCTGTGCCTGTCCCAACACCAAGAGCTAGTCTCTCATTGGTTCCCCGTCTTCCCGTTCATCCTCAGGACAAATTGCAACCTGTACGGAACAGGAGGTTAAAGGTGCTGATGCTCCAAGTAGGGAGATTGCTAGTAAAGTGGCTGGAATGGCGAACCCGAGCACAAGGAGATGAGAAATGAGGTGCGTTTTAGAAACCTTTCCCCATCACACGGTGTACCATCTTCTGGGTTTCTCATGCATGTTTTCGATGTAGGAAGATGCCCTTGAACCTGGAGATTTGGGACCCATGCGATGGGTAGCACGCAGTATTACTTTAAAGGGTCTGCGTTTGCTCACCCAACCTCACCAAACCTCTCAGCCCCAAGAGTGTCCACCCTTATGTCTCATCCAGCTGTGGGTCTAGATATGGTCAATCCAGGTTGCATCACAGCCCCTGAACGAATTGTGTAAGAATTTCTCTCTCTTTCCCTGTCTTTGTTTCATGGGGTTTTAAAAGTAATTTATTTTTATAATGGGGTTTAGCTGCTTTTCACGGCTGTGTTTAGGCCACTTTACACCCACTTGACACACTAACAGAGAGATATCAATACATAGGTTTTAAGATTATTACTGGTCAGATATATTCTTGTGCGGTGAATCGGGCCTGTTGAGTCCAGTTCTCTGAGCAAGGAGTAGGTCTTGTCTATTACATATTGGGTTTATGGAACGGTATCTGAGCTAATTTGAAACTCCTGTTTTATGTATCACCACACCTCACCTTTCCCGTTAAGCAGCCATAGTGTGTTTTCTGCATGTGTGACTCTGTTCTGTTTTGTAATTCAGTTCAAGTGTAACGGTTTTTACATTCCCTCTATAAGTGACACCTTATGAGAAGTGTCCTTTTCTGTGTGACTTATTTCACTTAGAATCGTCTTACCTAAATCCACTCATCATGCTGCTACTAGCCTTATGACATTGATTTCATGGCTGAGTGATATTCCATTGTACATAAGGACCACAACTTTTTTATCCATTTTTCGCTTTCCTGGGATATTTAAGGTGGAAGGAAGTGGAGGTCCTTGTCAACAGAGCAGCCCTAAACTTTGGGGTGCTTGTGTCTTGCTGATTTTCAATTTTCCCGCTTTATCCCCCCATGCGTGGAAGTGCCCTATGCTCTCTAAGCTGTGTTTTTTAGATGTTTCAGGACACACCGTACACTTCTCCAGAGTGGCTGTTGGCAATTTACATCCCGCCCATCAGTGTAGCAAGGCTCCCGTTTCTCCATGGCCTGTCCTGCATTTCTGGTTTTGACACTTTTTTCAGCATGGCCCTTTTGACCGATGGGAAGCGAGACTTCTTTGTAGCGCTGATTTGCCTTTCCAGGTTGCTTGGTTGGCCAAAAAGGGCGTATGCGTTTTTTCCTGAATATATTCAGGAAAAAACGCATACGCCCTTTTTGGCCAAGGGCATCATTGTCAACGTTTTGCCGCTTTTCATGTGCTTTAAAGGCGATTCGAATCTACCTCCTGAAATCTGTTTCCTGCAATTCTGCCTTGATTTCAAATCCTCTTCTTTGCCTTCCCTCAATATATTTGTGGACGAGAGTTATCATTTATAACTCTGCAGGTTTGTGAATTGCAGTGCCCTGAAGCTCCATTTTACAAGTCGCTTTTTTGGGAGCTGGCCGCAAAAGCGCAGGATGGCTTCAGGCCCTGTTCTGGTTCCGGGGGGCAGGCTGAGCCTGTGGTTAATTCTTCTTCCTGATGGGAAAATAGAGTGACCTGTGCCTGTCCCAACACCAAGAGCTAGTCTCTCATTGGTTCCCCGTCTTCCCGTTCATCCTCAGGACAAATTGCAACCTGTACGGAACAGGAGGTTAAAGGTGCTGATGCTCCAAGTAGGGAGATTGCTAGTAAAGTGGCTGGAATGGCGAACCCGAGCACAAGGAGATGAGAAATGAGGTGCGTTTTAGAAACCTTTCCCCATCACACGGTGTACCATCTTCTGGGTTTCTCATGCATGTTTTCGATGTAGGAAGATGCCCTTGAACCTGGAGATTTGGGACCCATGCGATGGGTAGCACGCAGTATTACTTTAAAGGGTCTGCGTTTGCTCACCCAACCTCACCAAACCTCTCAGCCCCAAGAGTGTCCACCCTTATGTCTCATCCAGCTGTGGGTCTAGATATGGTCAATCCAGGTTGCATCACAGCCCCTGAACGAATTGTGTAAGAATTTCTCTCTCTTTCCCTGTCTTTGTTTCATGGGTTTTGAAAAGTAATTTATTTTTATAATGGGGTTTAGCTGCTTTTCACGGCTGTGTTTAGGCCACTTTACACCCACTTGACACACTAACAGAGAGATATCAATACATAGGTTTTAAGATTATTAGTGGTCAGATATATTCTTGTGCGGTGAATCGGGCGTGTTGAGTCCAGTTCTCTGAGCAAGGAGTAGGTCTTGTCTATTACATATTGGGTTTATGGAACGGTATCTGAGCTAATTTGAAACTCTTGTTTTATGTATCACCCCACCTCACCTTTCCCGTTAAGCAGCCATAGTGTGTTTTCTGCATGTGTGACTCTGTTCTGTTTTGTAATTCAGTTCAAGTGTAACGGTTTTTACATTCCCTCTATAAGTGACACCGTATGAGAAGTGTCCTTTTCTGTGTGACTTATTTCACTTAGAATCGTCTTACCTAAATCCACTCATCATGCTGCTACTAGCCTTATGACATTGATTTCATGGCTGAGTGATATTCCATTGTACATAAGACCACAACTTTTTTATCCATTTTTCGCTTTCCTGGGATATTTAAGGTTGAAGGAAGTGGAGGTCCTTGTCAACAGAGCAGCCCTAAACTTTGGGGTGCTTGTGTCTTGCTGATTTTCAATTTTCCCGCTTTATCCCCCCATGCGTGGAAGTGCCCTATGCTCTCTAAGCTGTGTTTTTTAGATGTTTCAGGACACACCGTACACTTCTCCAGAGTGGCTGTTGGCAATTTACAACCCGCCCATCAGTGTAGCAAGGCTCCCGTTTCTCCATGGCCTGTCCTGCATTTCTGGTTTTGACACTTTTTTCAGCATGGCCCTTTTGACCGATGGGAAGCGAGACTTCTTTGTCGCGCTGATTTGCCTTTCCAGGTTGCTTGGTTGGCCAAAAAGGGCGTATGCGTTTTTTCCTGAATATATTCAGGAAAAAACGCATACGCCCTTTTTGACCAAGGGCATCATTGTCAACGTTTTGCCGCTTTTCATGTGCTTTAAAGGCGATTCGAATCTACCTCCTGAAATCTGTTTCCTGCAATTCTGCCTTGATTTCAAATCCTCTTCTTTGCCTTCCCTCAATATATTTGTGGACGAGAGTTATCATTTATAACTCTGCAGGTTTGTGAATTGCAGTGCCCTGAAGCTCCATTTTACACGTCGCTTTTTTGGGAGCCGGCCGCAAAAGCGCAGGATGGCTTCAGGCCCTGTTCTGGTTCCGGGGGGCAGGCTGAGCCTGTGGTTAATTCTTCTTCCTGATGGGAAAATAGAGTGACCTGTGCCTGTCCCAACACCAAGAGCTAGTCTCTCATTGGTTCCCCGTCTTCCCGTTCATCCTCAGGACAAATTGCAACCTGTACGGAACAGGAGGTTAAAGGTGCTGATGCTCCAAGTAGGGAGATTGCTAGTAAAGTGGCTGGAATGGCGAACCCGAGCACAAGGAGATGAGAAATGAGGTGCGTTTTAGAAACCTTTCCCCATCACACGGTGTACCATCTTCTGGGTTTCTCATGCATGTTTTCGATGTAGGAAGATGCCCTTGAACCTGGAGATTTGGGACCCATGCGATGGGTAGCACGCAGTATTACTTTAAAGGGTCTGCGTTTGCTCACCCAACCTCACCAAACCTCTCAGCCCCAAGAGTGTCCACCCTTATGTCTCATCCAGCTGTGGGTCTAGATATGGTCAATCCAGGTTGCATCACAGCCCCTGAACGAATTGTGTAAGAATTTCTCTCTCTTTCCCTGTCTTTGTTTCATGGGTTTTGAAAAGTAATTTATTTTTATAATGGGGTTTAGCTGCTTTTCACGGCTGTGTTTAGGCCACTTTACACCCACTTGACACACTAACAGAGAGATATCAATACATAGGTTTTAAGATTATTACTGGTCAGATATATTCTTGTGCGGTGAATCGGGCGTGTTGAGTCCAGTTCTCTGAGCAAGGAGTAGGTCTTGTCTATTACATATTGGGTTTATGGAACGGTATCTGAGCTAATTTGAAACTCTTGTTTTATGTATCACCCCACCTCACCTTTCCCGTTAAGCAGCCATAGTGTGTTTTCTGCATGTGTGACTCTGTTCTGTTTTGTAATTCAGTTCAAGTGTAACGGTTTTTACATTCCCTCTATAAGTGACACCGTATGAGAAGTGTCCTTTTCTGTGTGACTTATTTCACTTAGAATCGTCTTACCTAAATCCACTCATCATGCTGCTACTAGCCTTATGACATTGATTTCATGGCTGAGTGATATTCCATTGTACATAAGACCACAACTTTTTTATCCATTTTTCGCTTTCCTGGGATATTTAAGGTGGAAGGAAGTGGAGGTCCTTGTCAACAGAGCAGCCCTAAACTTTGGGGTGCTTGTGTCTTGCTGATTTTCAATTTTCCCGCTTTATCCCCCCATGCGTGGAAGTGCCCTATGCTCTCTAAGCTGTGTTTTTTAGATGTTTCAGGACACACCGTACACTTCTCCAGAGTGGCTGTTGGCAATTTACAACCCGCCCATCAGTGTAGCAAGGCTCCCGTTTCTCCATGGCCTGTCCTGCATTTCTGGTTTTGACACTTTTTTCAGCATGGCCCTTTTGACCGATGGGAAGCGAGACTTCTTTGTCGCGCTGATTTGCCTTTCCAGGTTGCTTGGTTGGCCAAAAAGGGCGTATGCGTTTTTTCCTGAATATATTCAGGAAAAAACGCATACGCCCTTTTTGGCCAAGGGCATCATTGTCAACGTTTTGCCGCTTTTCATGTGCTTTAAAGGCGATTCGAATCTACCTCCTGAAATCTGTTTCCTGCAATTCTGCCTTGATTTCAAATCCTCTTCTTTGCCTTCCCTCAATATATTTGTGGACGAGAGTTATCATTTATAACTCTGCAGGTTTGTGAATTGCAGTGCCCTGAAGCTCCATTTTACACGTCGCTTTTTTGGGAGCCGGCCGCAAAAGCGCAGGATGGCTTCAGGCCCTGTTCTGGTTCCGGGGGGCAGGCTGAGCCTGTGGTTAATTCTTCTTCCTGATGGGAAAATAGAGTGACCTGTGCCTGTCCAAACACCAAGAGCTAGTCTCTCATTGGTTCCCCGTCTTCCCGTTCATCCTCAGGACAAATTGCAACCTGTACGGAACAGGAGGTTAAAGGTGCTGATGCTCCAAGTAGGGAGATTGCTAGTAAAGTGGCTGGAATGGCGAACCCGAGCACAAGGAGATGAGAAATGAGGTGCGTTTTAGAAACCTTTCCCCATCACACGGTGTACCATCTTCTGGGTTTCTCATGCATGTTTTCGATGTAGGAAGATGCCCTTGAACCTGGAGATTTGGGACCCATGCGATGGGTAGCACGCAGTATTACTTTAAAGGGTCTGCGTTTGCTCACCCAACCTCACCAAACCTCTCAGCCCCAAGAGTGTCCACCCTTATGTCTCATCCAGCTGTGGGTCTAGATATGGTCAATCCAGGTTGCATCACAGCCCCTGAACGAATTGTGTAAGAATTTCTCTCTCTTTCCCTGTCTTTGTTTCATGGGTTTTGAAAAGTAATTTATTTTTATAATGGGGTTTAGCTGCTTTTCACGGCTGTGTTTAGGCCACTTTACACCCACTTGACACACTAACAGAGAGATATCAATACATAGGTTTTAAGATTATTACTGGTCAGATATATTCTTGTGCGGTGAATCGGGCGTGTTGAGTCCAGTTCTCTGAGCAAGGAGTAGGTCTTGTCTATTACATATTGGGTTTATGGAACGGTATCTGAGCTAATTTGAAACTCTTGTTTTATGTATCACCCCACCTCACCTTTCCCGTTAAGCAGCCATAGTGTGTTTTCTGCATGTGTGACTCTGTTCTGTTTTGTAATTCAGTTCAAGTGTAACGGTTTTTACATTCCCTCTATAAGTGACACCTTATGAGAAGTGTCCTTTTCTGTGTGACTTATTTCACTTAGAATCGTCTTACCTAAATCCACTCATCATGCTGCTACTAGCCTTATGACATTGATTTCATGGCTGAGTGATATTCCATTGTACATAAGACCACAACTTTTTTATCCATTTTTCGCTTTCCTGGGATATTTAAGGTGGAAGGAAGTGGAGGTCCTTGTCAACAGAGCAGCCCTAAACTTTGGGGTGCTTGTGTCTTGCTGATTTTCAATTTTCCCGCTTTATCCCCCCATGCGTGGAAGTGCCCTATGCTCTCTAAGCTGTGTTTTTTAGATGTTTCAGGACACACCGTACACTTCTCCAGAGTGGCTGTTGGCAATTTACAACCCGCCCATCAGTGTAGCAAGGCTCCCGTTTCTCCATGGCCTGTCCTGCATTTCTGGTTTTGACACTTTTTTCAGCATGGCCCTTTTGACCGATGGGAAGCGAGACTTCTTTGTCGCGCTGATTTGCCTTTCCAGGTTGCTTGGTTGGCCAAAAAGGGCGTATGCGTTTTTTCCTGAATATATTCAGGAAAAAACGCATACGCCCTTTTTGGCCAAGGGCATCATTGTCAACGTTTTGCCGCTTTTCATGTGCTTTAAAGGCGATTCGAATCTACCTCCTGAAATCTGTTTCCTGCAATTCTGCCTTGATTTCAAATCCTCTTCTTTGCCTTCCCTCAATATATTTGTGGACGAGAGTTATCATTTATAACTCTGCAGGTTTGTGAATTGCAGTGCCCTGAAGCTCCATTTTACACGTCGCTTTTTTGGGAGCCGGCCGCAAAAGCGCAGGATGGCTTCAGGCCCTGTTCTGGTTCCGGGGGGCAGGCTGAGCCTGTGGTTAATTCTTCTTCCTGATGGGAAAATAGAGTGACCTGTGCCTGTCCCAACACCAAGAGCTAGTCTCTCATTGGTTCCCCGTCTTCCCGTTCATCCTCAGGACAAATTGCAACCTGTACGGAACAGGAGGTTAAAGGTGCTGATGCTCCAAGTAGGGAGATTGCTAGTAAAGTGGCTGGAATGGCGAACCCGAGCACAAGGAGATGAGAAATGAGGTGCGTTTTAGAAACCTTTCCCCATCACACGGTGTACCATCTTCTGGGTTTCTCATGCATGTTTTCGATGTAGGAAGATGCCCTTGAACCTGGAGATTTGGGACCCATGCGATGGGTAGCACGCAGTATTACTTTAAAGGGTCTGCGTTTGCTCACCCAACCTCACCAAACCTCTCAGCCCCAAGAGTGTCCACCCTTATGTCTCATCCAGCTGTGGGTCTAGATATGGTCAATCCAGGTTGCATCACAGCCCCTGAACGAATTGTGTAAGAATTTCTCTCTCTTTCCCTGTCTTTGTTTCATGGGTTTTGAAAAGTAATTTATTTTTATAATGGGGTTTAGCTGCTTTTCACGGCTGTGTTTAGGCCACTTTACACCCACTTGACACACTAACAGAGAGATATCAATACATAGGTTTTAAGATTATTAGTGGTCAGATATATTCTTGTGCGGTGAATCGGGCGTGTTGAGTCCAGTTCTCTGAGCAAGGAGTAGGTCTTGTCTATTACATATTGGGTTTATGGAACGGTATCTGAGCTAATTTGAAACTCTTGTTTTATGTATCACCCCACCTCACCTTTCCCGTTAAGCAGCCATAGTGTGTTTTCTGCATGTGTGACTCTGTTCTGTTTTGTAATTCAGTTCAAGTGTAACGGTTTTTACATTCCCTCTATAAGTGACACCGTATGAGAAGTGTCCTTTTCTGTGTGACTTATTTCACTTAGAATCGTCTTACCTAAATCCACTCATCATGCTGCTACTAGCCTTATGACATTGATTTCATGGCTGAGTGATATTCCATTGTACATAAGACCACAACTTTTTTATCCATTTTTCGCTTTCCTGGGATATTTAAGGTTGAAGGAAGTGGAGGTCCTTGTCAACAGAGCAGCCCTAAACTTTGGGGTGCTTGTGTCTTGCTGATTTTCAATTTTCCCGCTTTATCCCCCCATGCGTGGAAGTGCCCTATGCTCTCTAAGCTGTGTTTTTTAGATGTTTCAGGACACACCGTACACTTCTCCAGAGTGGCTGTTGGCAATTTACAACCCGCCCATCAGTGTAGCAAGGCTCCCGTTTCTCCATGGCCTGTCCTGCATTTCTGGTTTTGACACTTTTTTCAGCATGGCCCTTTTGACCGATGGGAAGCGAGACTTCTTTGTCGCGCTGATTTGCCTTTCCAGGTTGCTTGGTTGGCCAAAAAGGGCGTATGCGTTTTTTCCTGAATATATTCAGGAAAAAACGCATACGCCCTTTTTGGCCAAGGGCATCATTGTCAACGTTTTGCCGCTTTTCATGTGCTTTAAATGCGATTCGAATCTACCTCCTGAAATCTGTTTCCTGCAATTCTGCCTTGATTTCAAATCCTCTTCTTTGCCTTCCCTCAATATATTTGTGGACGAGAGTTATCATTTATAACTCTGCAGGTTTGTGAATTGCAGTGCCCTGAAGCTCCATTTTACACGTCGCTTTTTTGGGAGCCGGCCGCAAAAGCGCAGGATGGCTTCAGGCCCTGTTCTGGTTCCGGGGGGCAGGCTGAGCCTGTGGTTAATTCTTCTTCCTGATGGGAAAATAGAGTGACCTGTGCCTGTCCAAACACCAAGAGCTAGTCTCTCATTGGTTCCCCGTCTTCCCGTTCATCCTCAGGACAAATTGCAACCTGTACGGAACAGGAGGTTAAAGGTGCTGATGCTCCAAGTAGGGAGATTGCTAGTAAAGTGGCTGGAATGGCGAACCCGAGCACAAGGAGATGAGAAATGAGGTGCGTTTTAGAAACCTTTCCCCATCACACGGTGTACCATCTTCTGGGTTTCTCATGCATGTTTTCGATGTAGGAAGATGCCCTTGAACCTGGAGATTTGGGACCCATGCGATGGGTAGCACGCAGTATTACTTTAAAGGGTCTGCGTTTGCTCACCCAACCTCACCAAACCTCTCAGCCCCAAGAGTGTCCACCCTTATGTCTCATCCAGCTGTGGGTCTAGATATGGTCAATCCAGGTTGCATCACAGCCCCTGAACGAATTGTGTAAGAATTTCTCTCTCTTTCCCTGTCTTTGTTTCATGGGTTTTGAAAAGTAATTTATTTTTATAATGGGGTTTAGCTGCTTTTCACGGCTGTGTTTAGGCCACTTTACACCCACTTGACACACTAACAGAGAGATATCAATACATAGGTTTTAAGATTATTACTGGTCAGATATATTCTTGTGCGGTGAATCGGGCGTGTTGAGTCCAGTTCTCTGAGCAAGGAGTAGGTCTTGTCTATTACATATTGGGTTTATGGAACGGTATCTGAGCTAATTTGAAACTCTTGTTTTATGTATCACCCCACCTCACCTTTCCCGTTAAGCAGCCATAGTGTGTTTTCTGCATGTGTGACTCTGTTCTGTTTTGTAATTCAGTTCAAGTGTAACGGTTTTTACATTCCCTCTATAAGTGACACCTTATGAGAAGTGTCCTTTTCTGTGTGACTTATTTCACTTAGAATCGTCTTACCTAAATCCACTCATCATGCTGCTACTAGCCTTATGACATTGATTTCATGGCTGAGTGATATTCCATTGTACATAAGACCACAACTTTTTTATCCATTTTTCGCTTTCCTGGGATATTTAAGGTGGAAGGAAGTGGAGGTCCTTGTCAACAGAGCAGCCCTAAACTTTGGGGTGCTTGTGTCTTGCTGATTTTCAATTTTCCCGCTTTATCCCCCCATGCGTGGAAGTGCCCTATGCTCTCTAAGCTGTGTTTTTTAGATGTTTCAGGACACACCGTACACTTCTCCAGAGTGGCTGTTGGCAATTTACAACCCGCCCATCAGTGTAGCAAGGCTCCCATTTCTCCATGGCCTGTCCTGCATTTCTGGTTTTGACACTTTTTTCAGCATGGCCCTTTTGACCGATGGGAAGCGAGACTTCTTTGTCGCGCTGATTTGCCTTTCCAGGTTGCTTGGTTGGCCAAAAAGGGCGTATGCGTTTTTTCCTGAATATATTCAGGAAAAAACGCATACGCCCTTTTTGGCCAAGGGCATCATTGTCAACGTTTTGCCGCTTTTCATGTGCTTTAAAGGCGATTCGAATCTACCTCCTGAAATCTGTTTCCTGCAATTCTGCCTTGATTTCAAATCCTCTTCTTTGCCTTCCCTCAATATATTTGTGGACGAGAGTTATCATTTATAACTCTGCAGGTTTGTGAATTGCAGTGCCCTGAAGCTCCATTTTACACGTCGCTTTTTTGGGAGCCGGCCGCAAAAGCGCAGGATGGCTTCAGGCCCTGTTCTGGTTCCGGGGGGCAGGCTGAGCCTGTGGTTAATTCTTCTTCCTGATGGGAAAATAGAGTGACCTGTGCCTGTCCAAACACCAAGAGCTAGTCTCTCATTGGTTCCCCGTCTTCCCGTTCATCCTCAGGACAAATTGCAACCTGTACGGAACAGGAGGTTAAAGGTGCTGATGCTCCAAGTAGGGAGATTGCTAGTAAAGTGGCTGGAATGGCGAACCCGAGCACAAGGAGATGAGAAATGAGGTGCGTTTTAGAAACCTTTCCCCATCACACGGTGTACCATCTTCTGGGTTTCTCATGCATGTTTTCGATGTAGGAAGATGCCCTTGAACCTGGAGATTTGGGACCCATGCGATGGGTAGCACGCAGTATTACTTTAAAGGGTCTGCGTTTGCTCACCCAACCTCACCAAACCTCTCAGCCCCAAGAGTGTCCACCCTTATGTCTCATCCAGCTGTGGGTCTAGATATGGTCAATCCAGGTTGCATCACAGCCCCTGAACGAATTGTGTAAGAATTTCTCTCTCTTTCCCTGTCTTTGTTTCATGGGTTTTGAAAAGTAATTTATTTTTATAATGGGGTTTAGCTGCTTTTCACGGCTGTGTTTAGGCCGCTTTACACCCACTTGACACACTAACAGAGAGATATCAATACATAGGTTTTAAGATTATTACTGGTCAGATATATTCTTGTGCGGTGAATCGGGCGTGTTGAGTCCAGTTCTCTGAGCAAGGAGTAGGTCTTGTCTATTACATATTGGGTTTATGGAACGGTATCTGAGCTAATTTGAAACTCTTGTTTTATGTATCACCCCACCTCACCTTTCCCGTTAAGCAGCCATAGTGTGTTTTCTGCATGTGTGACTCTGTTCTGTTTTGTAATTCAGTTCAAGTGTAACGGTTTTTACATTCCCTCTATAAGTGACACCTTATGAGAAGTGTCCTTTTCTGTGTGACTTATTTCACTTAGAATCGTCTTACCTAAATCCACTCATCATGCTGCTACTAGCCTTATGACATTGATTTCATGGCTGAGTGATATTCCATTCTACATAAGGACCACAACTTTTTTATCCATTTTTCGCTTTCCTGGGATATTTAAGGTGGAAGGAAGTGGAGGTCCTTGTCAACAGAGCAGCCCTAAACTTTGGGGTGCTTGTGTCTTGCTGATTTTCAATTTTCCCGCTTTATCCCCCCATGCGTGGAAGTGCCCTATGCTCTCTAAGCTGTGTTTTTTAGATGTTTCAGGACACACCGTACACTTCTCCAGAGTGGCTGTTGGCAATTTACATCCCGCCCATCAGTGTAGCAAGGCTCCCGTTTCTCCATGGCCTGTCCTGCATTTCTGGTTTTGACACTTTTTTCAGCATGGCCCTTTTGACCGATGGGAAGCGAGACTTCTTTGTAGCGCTGATTTGCCTTTCCAGGTTGCTTGGTTGGCCAAAAAGGGCGTATGCGTTTTTTCCTGAATATATTCAGGAAAAAACGCATACGCCCTTTTTGGCCAAGGGCATCATTGTCAACGTTTTGCCGCTTTTCATGTGCTTTAAAGGCGATTCGAATCTACCTCCTGAAATCTGTTTCCTGCAATTCTGCCTTGATTTCAAATCCTCTTCTTTGCCTTCCCTCAATATATTTGTGGACGAGAGTTATCATTTATAACTCTGCAGGTTTGTGAATTGCAGTGCCCTGAAGCTCCATTTTACACGTCGCTTTTTTGGGAGCCGGCCGCAAAAGCGCAGGATGGCTTCAGGCCCTGTTCTGGTTCCGGGGGGCAGGCTGAGCCTGTGGTTAATTCTTCTTCCTGATGGGAAAATAGAGTGACCTGTGCCTGTCCCAACACCAAGAGCTAGTCTCTCATTGGTTCCCCGTCTTCCCGTTCATCCTCAGGACAAATTGCAACCTGTACGGAACAGGAGGTTAAAGGTGCTGATGCTCCAAGTAGGGAGATTGCTAGTAAAGTGGCTGGAATGGCGAACCCGAGCACAAGGAGATGAGAAATGAGGTGCGTTTTAGAAACCTTTCCCCATCACACGGTGTACCATCTTCTGGGTTTCTCATGCATGTTTTCGATGTAGGAAGATGCCCTTGAACCTGGAGATTTGGGACCCATGCGATGGGTAGCACGCAGTATTATTTTAAAGGGTCTGCGTTTGCTCACCCAACCTCACCAAACCTCTCAGCCCCAAGAGTGTCCACCCTTATGTCTCATCCAGCTGTGGGTCTAGATATGGTCAATCCAGGTTGCATCACAGCCCCTGAACGAATTGTGTAAGAATTTCTCTCTCTTTCCCTGTCTTTGTTTCATGGGTTTTTAAAAGTAATTTATTTTTATAATGGGGTTTAGCTGCTTTTCACGGCTGTGTTTAGGCCGCTTTACACCCACTTGACACACTAACAGAGAGATATCAATACATAGGTTTTAAGATTATTACTGGTCAGATATATTCTTGTGCGGTGAATCGGGCGTGTTGAGTCCAGTTCTCTGAACAAGGAGTAGGTCTTGTCTATTACATATTGGGTTTATGGAACGGTATCTGAGCTAATTTGAAACTCTTGTTTTATGTATCACCCCACCTCACCTTTCCCGTTAAGCAGCCATAGTGTGTTTTCTGCATGTGTGATTCTGTTCTGTTTTGTAATTCAGTTCAAGTGTAACGGTTTTTACATTCCCTCTATAAGTGACACCTTATGAGAAGTGTCCTTTTCTGTGTGACTTATTTCACTTAGAATCGTCTTACCTAAATCCACTCATCATGCTGCTACTAGCCTTATGACATTGATTTCATGGCTGAGTGATATTCCATTGTACATAAGGACCACAACTTTTTTATCCATTTTTCGCTTTCCTGGGATATTTAAGGTGGAAGGAAGTGGAGGTCCTTGTCAACAGAGCAGCCCTAAACTTTGGGGTGCTTGTGTCTTGCTGATTTTCAATTTTCCCGCTTTATCCCCCCATGCGTGGAAGTGCCCTATGCTCTCTAAGCTGTGTTTTTTAGATGTTTCAGGACACACCGTACACTTCTCCAGAGTGGCTGTTGGCAATTTACATCCCGCCCATCAGTGTAGCAAGGCTCCCGTTTCTCCATGGCCTGTCCTGCATTTCTGGTTTTGACACTTTTTTCAGCATGGCCCTTTTGACCGATGGGAAGCGAGACTTCTTTGTAGCGCTGATTTGCCTTTCCAGGTTGCTTGGTTGGCCAAAAAGGGCGTATGCGTTTTTTCCTGAATATATTCAGGAAAAAACGCATACGCCCTTTTTGGCCAAGGGCATCATTGTCAACGTTTTGCCGCTTTTCATGTGCTTTAAAGGCGATTCGAATCTACCTCCTGAAATCTGTTTCCTGCAATTCTGCCTTGATTTCAAATCCTCTTCTTTGCCTTCCCTCAATATATTTGTGGACGAGAGTTATCATTTATAACTCTGCAGGTTTGTGAATTGCAGTGCCCTGAAGCTCCATTTTACACGTCGCTTTTTTGGGAGCCGGCCGCAAAAGCGCAGGATGGCTTCAGGCCCTGTTCTGGTTCCGGGGGGCAGGCTGAGCCTGTGGTTAATTCTTCTTCCTGATGGGAAAATAGAGTGACCTGTGCCTGTCCCAACACCAAGAGCTAGTCTCTCATTGGTTCCCCGTCTTCCCGTTCATCCTCAGGACAAATTGCAACCTGTACGGAACAGGAGGTTAAAGGTGCTGATGCTCCAAGTAGGGAGATTGCTAGTAAAGTGGCTGGAATGGCGAACCCGAGCACAAGGAGATGAGAAATGAGGTGCGTTTTAGAAACCTTTCCCCATCACACGGTGTACCATCTTCTGGGTTTCTCATGCATGTTTTCGATGTAGGAAGATGCCCTTGAACCTGGAGATTTGGGACCCATGCGATGGGTAGCACGCAGTATTATTTTAAAGGGTCTGCGTTTGCTCACCCAACCTCACCAAACCTCTCAGCCCCAAGAGTGTCCACCCTTATGTCTCATCCAGCTGTGGGTCTAGATATGGTCAATCCAGGTTGCATCACAGCCCCTGAACGAATTGTGTAAGAATTTCTCTCTCTTTCCCTGTCTTTGTTTCATGGGTTTTTAAAAGTAATTTATTTTTATAATGGGGTTTAGCTGCTTTTCACGGCTGTGTTTAGGCCGCTTTACACCCACTTGACACACTAACAGAGAGATATCAATACATAGGTTTTAAGATTATTACTGGTCAGATATATTCTTGTGCGGTGAATCGGGCGTGTTGAGTCCAGTTCTCTGAGCAAGGAGTAGGTCTTGTCTATTACATATTGGGTTTATGGAACGGTATCTGAGCTAATTTGAAACTCTTGTTTTATGTATCACCCCACCACACCTTTCCCGTTAAGCAGCCATAGTGTGTTTTCTGCATGTGTGATTCTGTTCTGTTTTGTAATTCAGTTCAAGTGTAACGGTTTTTACATTCCCTCTATAAGTGACACCTTATGAGAAGTGTCCTTTTCTGTGTGACTTATTTCACTTAGAATCGTCTTACCTAAATCCACTCATCATGCTGCTACTAGCCTTATGACATTGATTTCATGGCTGAGTGATATTCCATTCTACATAAGGACCACAACTTTTTTATCCATTTTTTGCTTTCCTGTGATATTTAAGGTGGAAGGAAGTGGAGGTCCTTGTCAACAGAGCAGCCCTAAACTTTGGGGTGCTTGTGTCTTGCTGATTTTCAATTTTCCCGCTTTATCCCCCCATGCGTGGAAGTGCCCTATGCTCTCTAAGCTGTGTTTTTTAGATGTTTCAGGACACACCGTACACTTCTCCAGAGTGGCTGTTGGCAATTTACATCCCGCCCATCAGTGTAGCAAGGCTCCCGTTTCTCCATGGCCTGTCCTGCATTTCTGGTTTTGACACTTTTTTCAGCATGGCCCTTTTGACCGATGGGAAGCGAGACTTCTTTGTAGCGCTGATTTGCCTTTCCAGGTTGCTTGGTTGGCCAAAAAGGGCGTATGCGTTTTTTCCTGAATATATTCAGGAAAAAACGCATACGCCCTTTTTGGCCAAGGGCATCATTGTCAACGTTTTGCCGCTTTTCATGTGCTTTAAAGGCGATTCGAATCTACCTCCTGAAATCTGTTTCCTGCAATTCTGCCTTGATTTCAAATCCTCTTCTTTGCCTTCCCTCAATATATTTGTGGACGAGAGTTATCATTTATAACTCTGCAGGTTTGTGAATTGCAGTGCCCTGAAGCTCCATTTTACACGTCGCTTTTTTGGGAGCCGGCCGCAAAAGCGCAGGATGGCTTCAGGCCCTGTTCTGGTTCCGGGGGGCAGGCTGAGCCTGTGGTTAATTCTTCTTCCTGATGGGAAAATAGAGTGACCTGTGCCTGTCCCAACACCAAGAGCTAGTCTCTCATTGGTTCCCCGTCTTCCCGTTCATCCTCAGGACAAATTGCAACCTGTACGGAACAGGAGGTTAAAGGTGCTGATGCTCCAAGTAGGGAGATTGCTAGTAAAGTGGCTGGAATGGCGAACCCGAGCACAAGGAGATGAGAAATGAGGTGCGTTTTAGAAACCTTTCCCCATCACACGGTGTACCATCTTCTGGGTTTCTCATGCATGTTTTCGATGTAGGAAGATGCCCTTGAACCTGGAGATTTGGGACCCATGCGATGGGTAGCACGCAGTATTACTTTAAAGGGTCTGCGTTTGCTCACCCAACCTCACCAAACCTCTCAGCCCCAAGAGTGTCCACCCTTATGTCTCATCCAGCTGTGGGTCTAGATATGGTCAATCCAGGTTGCATCACAGCCCCTGAACGAATTGTGTAAGAATTTCTCTCTCTTTCCCTGTCTTTGTTTCATGGGTTTTGAAAAGTAATTTATTTTTATAATGGGGTTTAGCTGCTTTTCACGGCTGTGTTTAGGCCACTTTACACCCACTTGACACACTAACAGAGAGATATCAATACATAGGTTTTAAGATTATTACTGGTCAGATATATTCTTGTGCGGTGAATCGGGCCTGTTGAGTCCAGTTCTCTGAGCAAGGAGTAGGTCTTGTCTATTACATATTGGGTTTATGGAACGGTATCTGAGCTAATTTGAAACTCCTGTTTTATGTATCACCACACCTCACCTTTCCCGTTAAGCAGCCATAGTGTGTTTTCTGCATGTGTGACTCTGTTCTGTTTTGTAATTCAGTTCAAGTGTAACGGTTTTTACATTCCCTCTATAAGTGACACCTTATGAGAAGTGTCCTTTTCTGTGTGACTTATTTCACTTAGAATCGTCTTACCTAAATCCACTCATCATGCTGCTACTAGCCTTATGACATTGATTTCATGGCTGAGTGATATTCCATTGTACATAAGGACCACAACTTTTTTATCCATTTTTCGCTTTCCTGGGATATTTAAGGTGGAAGGAAGTGGAGGTCCTTGTCAACAGAGCAGCCCTAAACTTTGGGGTGCTTGTGTCTTGCTGATTTTCAATTTTCCCGCTTTATCCCCCCATGCGTGGAAGTGCCCTATGCTCTCTAAGCTGTGTTTTTTAGATGTTTCAGGACACACCGTACACTTCTCCAGAGTGGCTGTTGGCAATTTACATCCCGCCCATCAGTGTAGCAAGGCTCCCGTTTCTCCATGGCCTGTCCTGCATTTCTGGTTTTGACACTTTTTTCAGCATGGCCCTTTTGACCGATGGGAAGCGAGACTTCTTTGTCGCGCTGATTTGCCTTTCCAGGTTGCTTGGTTGGCCAAAAAGGGCGTATGCGTTTTTTCCTGAATATATTCAGGAAAAAACGCATACGCCCTTTTTGGCCAAGGGCATCATTGTCAACGTTTTGCCGCTTTTCATGTGCTTTAAAGGCGATTCGAATCTACCTCCTGAAATCTGTTTCCTGCAATTCTGCCTTGATTTCAAATCCTCTTCTTTGCCTTCCCTCAATATATTTGTGGACGAGAGTTATCATTTATAACTCTGCAGGTTTGTGAATTGCAGTGCCCTGAAGCTCCATTTTACACGTCGCTTTTTTGGGAGCCGGCCGCAAAAGCGCAGGATGGCTTCAGGCCCTGTTCTGGTTCCGGGGGGCAGGCTGAGCCTGTGGTTAATTCTTCTTCCTGATGGGAAAATAGAGTGACCTGTGCCTGTCCAAACACCAAGAGCTAGTCTCTCATTGGTTCCCCGTCTTCCCGTTCATCCTCAGGACAAATTGCAACCTGTACGGAACAGGAGGTTAAAGGTGCTGATGCTCCAAGTAGGGAGATTGCTAGTAAAGTGGCTGGAATGGCGAACCCGAGCACAAGGAGATGAGAAATGAGGTGCGTTTTAGAAACCTTTCCCCATCACACGGTGTACCATCTTCTGGGTTTCTCATGCATGTTTTCGATGTAGGAAGATGCCCTTGAACCTGGAGATTTGGGACCCATGCGATGGGTAGCACGCAGTATTACTTTAAAGGGTCTGCGTTTGCTCACCCAACCTCACCAAACCTCTCAGCCCCAAGAGTGTCCACCCTTATGTCTCATCCAGCTGTGGGTCTAGATATGGTCAATCCAGGTTGCATCACAGCCCCTGAACGAATTGTGTAAGAATTTCTCTCTCTTTCCCTGTCTTTGTTTCATGGGTTTTGAAAAGTAATTTATTTTTATAATGGGGTTTAGCTGCTTTTCACGGCTGTGTTTAGGCCACTTTACACCCACTTGACACACTAACAGAGAGATATCAATACATAGGTTTTAAGATTATTAGTGGTCAGATATATTCTTGTGCGGTGAATCGGGCGTGTTGAGTCCAGTTCTCTGAGCAAGGAGTAGGTCTTGTCTATTACATATTGGGTTTATGGAACGGTATCTGAGCTAATTTGAAACTCTTGTTTTATGTATCACCCCACCTCACCTTTCCCGTTAAGCAGCCATAGTGTGTTTTCTGCATGTGTGACTCTGTTCTGTTTTGTAATTCAGTTCAAGTGTAACGGTTTTTACATTCCCTCTATAAGTGACACCGTATGAGAAGTGTCCTTTTCTGTGTGACTTATTTCACTTAGAATCGTCTTACCTAAATCCACTCATCATGCTGCTACTAGCCTTATGACATTGATTTCATGGCTGAGTGATATTCCATTGTACATAAGACCACAACTTTTTTATCCATTTTTCGCTTTCCTGGGATATTTAAGGTGGAAGGAAGTGGAGGTCCTTGTCAACAGAGCAGCCCTAAACTTTGGGGTGCTTGTGTCTTGCTGATTTTCAATTTTCCCGCTTTATCCCCCCATGCGTGGAAGTGCCCTATGCTCTCTAAGCTGTGTTTTTTAGATGTTTCAGGACACACCGTACACTTCTCCAGAGTGGCTGTTGGCAATTTACAACCCGCCCATCAGTGTAGCAAGGCTCCCGTTTCTCCATGGCCTGTCCTGCATTTCTGGTTTTGACACTTTTTTCAGCATGGCCCTTTTGACCGATGGGAAGCGAGACTTCTTTGTCGCGCTGATTTGCCTTTCCAGGTTGCTTGGTTGGCCAAAAAGGGCGTATGCGTTTTTTCCTGAATATATTCAGGAAAAAACGCATACGCCCTTTTTGGCCAAGGGCATCATTGTCAACGTTTTGCCGCTTTTCATGTGCTTTAAATGCGATTCGAATCTACCTCCTGAAATCTGTTTCCTGCAATTCTGCCTTGATTTCAAATCCTCTTCTTTGCCTTCCCTCAATATATTTGTGGACGAGAGTTATCATTTATAACTCTGCAGGTTTGTGAATTGCAGTGCCCTGAAGCTCCATTTTACACGTCGCTTTTTTGGGAGCCGGCCGCAAAAGCGCAGGATGGCTTCAGGCCCTGTTCTGGTTCCGGGGGGCAGGCTGAGCCTGTGGTTAATTCTTCTTCCTGATGGGAAAATAGAGTGACCTGTGCCTGTCCAAACACCAAGAGCTAGTCTCTCATTGGTTCCCCGTCTTCCCGTTCATCCTCAGGACAAATTGCAACCTGTACGGAACAGGAGGTTAAAGGTGCTGATGCTCCAAGTAGGGAGATTGCTAGTAAAGTGGCTGGAATGGCGAACCCGAGCACAAGGAGATGAGAAATGAGGTGCGTTTTAGAAACCTTTCCCCATCACACGGTGTACCATCTTCTGGGTTTCTCATGCATGTTTTCGATGTAGGAAGATGCCCTTGAACCTGGAGATTTGGGACCCATGCGATGGGTAGCACGCAGTATTACTTTAAAGGGTCTGCGTTTGCTCACCCAACCTCACCAAACCTCTCAGCCCCAAGAGTGTCCACCCTTATGTCTCATCCAGCTGTGGGTCTAGATATGGTCAATCCAGGTTGCATCACAGCCCCTGAACGAATTGTGTAAGAATTTCTCTCTCTTTCCCTGTCTTTGTTTCATGGGTTTTGAAAAGTAATTTATTTTTATAATGGGGTTTAGCTGCTTTTCACGGCTGTGTTTAGGCCACTTTACACCCACTTGACACACTAACAGAGAGATATCAATACATAGGTTTTAAGATTATTAGTGGTCAGATATATTCTTGTGCGGTGAATCGGGCGTGTTGAGTCCAGTTCTCTGAGCAAGGAGTAGGTCTTGTCTATTACATATTGGGTTTATGGAACGGTATCTGAGCTAATTTGAAACTCTTGTTTTATGTATCACCCCACCTCACCTTTCCCGTTAAGCAGCCATAGTGTGTTTTCTGCATGTGTGACTCTGTTCTGTTTTGTAATTCAGTTCAAGTGTAACGGTTTTTACATTCCCTCTATAAGTGACACCGTATGAGAAGTGTCCTTTTCTGTGTGACTTATTTCACTTAGAATCGTCTTACCTAAATCCACTCATCATGCTGCTACTAGCCTTATGACATTGATTTCATGGCTGAGTGATATTCCATTGTACATAAGACCACAACTTTTTTATCCATTTTTCGCTTTCCTGGGATATTTAAGGTGGAAGGAAGTGGAGGTCCTTGTCAACAGAGCAGCCCTAAACTTTGGGGTGCTTGTGTCTTGCTGATTTTCAATTTTCCCGCTTTATCCCCCCATGCGTGGAAGTGCCCTATGCTCTCTAAGCTGTGTTTTTTAGATATTTCAGGACACACCGTACACTTCTCCAGAGTGGCTGTTGGCAATTTACAACCCGCCCATCAGTGTAGCAAGGCTCCCATTTCTCCATGGCCTGTCCTGCATTTCTGGTTTTGACACTTTTTTCAGCATGGCCCTTTTGACCGATGGGAAGCGAGACTTCTTTGTCGCGCTGATTTGCCTTTCCAGGTTGCTTGGTTGGCCAAAAAGGGCGTATGCGTTTTTTCCTGAATATATTCAGGAAAAAACGCATACGCCCTTTTTGGCCAAGGGCATCATTGTCAACGTTTTGCCGCTTTTCATGTGCTTTAAAGGCGATTCGAATCTACCTCCTGAAATCTGTTTCCTGCAATTCTGCCTTGATTTCAAATCCTCTTCTTTGCCTTCCCTCAATATATTTGTGGACGAGAGTTATCATTTATAACTCTGCAGGTTTGTGAATTGCAGTGCCCTGAAGCTCCATTTTACACGTCGCTTTTTTGGGAGCCGGCCGCAAAAGCGCAGGATGGCTTCAGGCCCTGTTCTGGTTCCGGGGGGCAGGCTGAGCCTGTGGTTAATTCTTCTTCCTGATGGGAAAATAGAGTGACCTGTGCCTGTCCAAACACCAAGAGCTAGTCTCTCATTGGTTCCCCGTCTTCCCGTTCATCCTCAGGACAAATTGCAACCTGTACGGAACAGGAGGTTAAAGGTGCTGATGCTCCAAGTAGGGAGATTGCTAGTAAAGTGGCTGGAATGGCGAACCCGAGCACAAGGAGATGAGAAATGAGGTGCGTTTTAGAAACCTTTCCCCATCACACGGTGTACCATCTTCTGGGTTTCTCATGCATGTTTTCGATGTAGGAAGATGCCCTTGAACCTGGAGATTTGGGACCCATGCGATGGGTAGCACGCAGTATTACTTTAAAGGGTCTGCGTTTGCTCACCCAACCTCACCAAACCTCTCAGCCCCAAGAGTGTCCACCCTTATGTCTCATCCAGCTGTGGGTCTAGATATGGTCAATCCAGGTTGCATCACAGCCCCTGAACGAATTGTGTAAGAATTTCTCTCTCTTTCCCTGTCTTTGTTTCATGGGTTTTGAAAAGTAATTTATTTTTATAATGGGGTTTAGCTGCTTTTCACGGCTGTGTTTAGGCCGCTTTACACCCACTTGACACACTAACAGAGAGATATCAATACATAGGTTTTAAGATTATTACTGGTCAGATATATTCTTGTGCGGTGAATCGGGCGTGTTGAGTCCAGTTCTCTGAGCAAGGAGTAGGTCTTGTCTATTACATATTGGGTTTATGGAACGGTATCTGAGCTAATTTGAAACTCTTGTTTTATGTATCACCCCACCTCACCTTTCCCGTTAAGCAGCCATAGTGTGTTTTCTGCATGTGTGACTCTGTTCTGTTTTGTAATTCAGTTCAAGTGTAACGGTTTTTACATTCCCTCTATAAGTGACACCTTATGAGAAGTGTCCTTTTCTGTGTGACTTATTTCACTTAGAATCGTCTTACCTAAATCCACTCATCATGCTGCTACTAGCCTTATGACATTGATTTCATGGCTGAGTGATATTCCATTCTACATAAGGACCACAACTTTTTTATCCATTTTTCGCTTTCCTGGGATATTTAAGGTGGAAGGAAGTGGAGGTCCTTGTCAACAGAGCAGCCCTAAACTTTGGGGTGCTTGTGTCTTGCTGATTTTCAATTTTCCCGCTTTATCCCCCCATGCGTGGAAGTGCCCTATGCTCTCTAAGCTGTGTTTTTTAGATGTTTCAGGACACACCGTACACTTCTCCAGAGTGGCTGTTGGCAATTTACATCCCGCCCATCAGTGTAGCAAGGCTCCCGTTTCTCCATGGCCTGTCCTGCATTTCTGGTTTTGACACTTTTTTCAGCATGGCCCTTTTGACCGATGGGAAGCGAGACTTCTTTGTCGCGCTGATTTGCCTTTCCAGGTTGCTTGGTTGGCCAAAAAGGGCGTATGCGTTTTTTCCTGAATATATTCAGGAAAAAACGCATACGCCCTTTTTGGCCAAGGGCATCATTGTCAACGTTTTGCCGCTTTTCTTGTGCTTTAAAGGCGATTCGAATCTACCTCCTGAAATCTGTTTCCTGCAATTCTGCCTTGATTTCAAATCCTCTTCTTTGCCTTCCCTCAATATATTTGTGGACGAGAGTTATCATTTATAACTCTGCAGGTTTGTGAATTGCAGTGCCCTGAAGCTCCATTTTACACGTCGCTTTTTTGGGAGCCGGCCGCAAAAGCGCAGGATGGCTTCAGGCCCTGTTCTGGTTCCGGGGGGCAGGCTGAGCCTGTGGTTAATTCTTCTTCCTGATGGGAAAATAGAGTGACCTGTGCCTGTCCAAACACCAAGAGCTAGTCTCTCATTGGTTCCCCGTCTTCCCGTTCATCCTCAGGACAAATTGCAACCTGTACGGAACAGGAGGTTAAAGGTGCTGATGCTCCAAGTAGGGAGATTGCTAGTAAAGTGGCTGGAATGGCGAACCCGAGCACAAGGAGATGAGAAATGAGGTGCGTTTTAGAAACCTTTCCCCATCACACGGTGTACCATCTTCTGGGTTTCTCATGCATGTTTTCGATGTAGGAAGATGCCCTTGAACCTGGAGATTTGGGACCCATGCGATGGGTAGCACGCAGTATTACTTTAAAGGGTCTGCGTTTGCTCACCCAACCTCACCAAACCTCTCAGCCCCAAGAGTGTCCACCCTTATGTCTCATCCAGCTGTGGGTCTAGATATGGTCAATCCAGGTTGCATCACAGCCCCTGAACGAATTGTGTAAGAATTTCTCTCTCTTTCCCTGTCTTTGTTTCATGGGTTTTGAAAAGTAATTTATTTTTATAATGGGGTTTAGCTGCTTTTCACGGCTGTGTTTAGGCCGCTTTACACCCACTTGACACACTAACAGAGAGATATCAATACATAGGTTTTAAGATTATTACTGGTCAGATATATTCTTGTGCGGTGAATCGGGCGTGTTGAGTCCAGTTCTCTGAGCAAGGAGTAGGTCTTGTCTATTACATATTGGGTTTATGGAACGGTATCTGAGCTAATTTGAAACTCTTGTTTTATGTATCACCCCACCTCACCTTTCCCGTTAAGCAGCCATAGTGTGTTTTCTGCATGTGTGACTCTGTTCTGTTTTGTAATTCAGTTCAAGTGTAACGGTTTTTACATTCCCTCTATAAGTGACACCTTATGAGAAGTGTCCTTTTCTGTGTGACTTATTTCACTTAGAATCGTCTTACCTAAATCCACTCATCATGCTGCTACTAGCCTTATGACATTGATTTCATGGCTGAGTGATATTCCATTCTACATAAGGACCACAACTTTTTTATCCATTTTTCGCTTTCCTGGGATATTTAAGGTGGAAGGAAGTGGAGGTCCTTGTCAACAGAGCAGCCCTAAACTTTGGGGTGCTTGTGTCTTGCTGATTTTCAATTTTCCCGCTTTATCCCCCCATGCGTGGAAGTGCCCTATGCTCTCTAAGCTGTGTTTTTTAGATGTTTCAGGACACACCGTACACTTCTCCAGAGTGGCTGTTGGCAATTTACATCCCGCCCATCAGTGTAGCAAGGCTCCCGTTTCTCCATGGCCTGTCCTGCATTTCTGGTTTTGACACTTTTTTCAGCATGGCCCTTTTGACCGATGGGAAGCGAGACTTCTTTGTCGCGCTGATTTGCCTTTCCAGGTTGCTTGGTTGGCCAAAAAGGGCGTATGCGTTTTTTCCTGAATATATTCAGGAAAAAACGCATACGCCCTTTTTGGCCAAGGGCATCATTGTCAACGTTTTGCCGCTTTTCTTGTGCTTTAAAGGCGATTCGAATCTACCTCCTGAAATCTGTTTCCTGCAATTCTGCCTTGATTTCAAATCCTCTTCTTTGCCTTCCCTCAATATATTTGTGGACGAGAGTTATCATTTATAACTCTGCAGGTTTGTGAATTGCAGTGCCCTGAAGCTCCATTTTACACGTCGCTTTTTTGGGAGCCGGCCGCAAAAGCGCAGGATGGCTTCAGGCCCTGTTCTGGTTCCGGGGGGCAGGCTGAGCCTGTGGTTAATTCTTCTTCCTGATGGGAAAATAGAGTGACCTGTGCCTGTCCAAACACCAAGAGCTAGTCTCTCATTGGTTCCCCGTCTTCCCGTTCATCCTCAGGACAAATTGCAACCTGTACGGAACAGGAGGTTAAAGGTGCTGATGCTCCAAGTAGGGAGATTGCTAGTAAAGTGGCTGGAATGGCGAACCCGAGCACAAGGAGATGAGAAATGAGGTGCGTTTTAGAAACCTTTCCCCATCACACGGTGTACCATCTTCTGGGTTTCTCATGCATGTTTTCGATGTAGGAAGATGCCCTTGAACCTGGAGATTTGGGACCCATGCGATGGGTAGCACGCAGTATTACTTTAAAGGGTCTGCGTTTGCTCACCCAACCTCACCAAACCTCTCAGCCCCAAGAGTGTCCACCCTTATGTCTCATCCAGCTGTGGGTCTAGATATGGTCAATCCAGGTTGCATCACAGCCCCTGAACGAATTGTGTAAGAATTTCTCTCTCTTTCCCTGTCTTTGTTTCATGGGTTTTGAAAAGTAATTTATTTTTATAATGGGGTTTAGCTGCTTTTCACGGCTGTGTTTAGGCCGCTTTACACCCACTTGACACACTAACAGAGAGATATCAATACATAGGTTTTAAGATTATTACTGGTCAGATATATTCTTGTGCGGTGAATCGGGCGTGTTGAGTCCAGTTCTCTGAGCAAGGAGTAGGTCTTGTCTATTACATATTGGGTTTATGGAACGGTATCTGAGCTAATTTGAAACTCTTGTTTTATGTATCACCCCACCTCACCTTTCCCGTTAAGCAGCCATAGTGTGTTTTCTGCATGTGTGACTCTGTTCTGTTTTGTAATTCAGTTCAAGTGTAACGGTTTTTACATTCCCTCTATAAGTGACACCTTATGAGAAGTGTCCTTTTCTGTGTGACTTATTTCACTTAGAATCGTCTTACCTAAATCCACTCATCATGCTGCTACTAGCCTTATGACATTGATTTCATGGCTGAGTGATATTCCATTCTACATAAGGACCACAACTTTTTTATCCATTTTTCGCTTTCCTGGGATATTTAAGGTGGAAGGAAGTGGAGGTCCTTGTCAACAGAGCAGCCCTAAACTTTGGGGTGCTTGTGTCTTGCTGATTTTCAATTTTCCCGCTTTATCCCCCCATGCGTGGAAGTGCCCTATGCTCTCTAAGCTGTGTTTTTTAGATGTTTCAGGACACACCGTACACTTCTCCAGAGTGGCTGTTGGCAATTTACATCCCGCCCATCAGTGTAGCAAGGCTCCCGTTTCTCCATGGCCTGTCCTGCATTTCTGGTTTTGACACTTTTTTCAGCATGGCCCTTTTGACCGATGGGAAGCGAGACTTCTTTGTAGCGCTGATTTGCCTTTCCAGGTTGCTTGGTTGGCCAAAAAGGGCGTATGCGTTTTTTCCTGAATATATTCAGGAAAAAACGCATACGCCCTTTTTGGCCAAGGGCATCATTGTCAACGTTTTGCCGCTTTTCATGTGCTTTAAAGGCGATTCGAATCTACCTCCTGAAATCTGTTTCCTGCAATTCTGCCTTGATTTCAAATCCTCTTCTTTGCCTTCCCTCAATATATTTGTGGACGAGAGTTATCATTTATAACTCTGCAGGTTTGTGAATTGCAGTGCCCTGAAGCTCCATTTTACACGTCGCTTTTTTGGGAGCCGGCCGCAAAAGCGCAGGATGGCTTCAGGCCCTGTTCTGGTTCCGGGGGGCAGGCTGAGCCTGTGGTTAATTCTTCTTCCTGATGGGAAAATAGAGTGACCTGTGCCTGTCCCAACACCAAGAGCTAGTCTCTCATTGGTTCCCCGTCTTCCCGTTCATCCTCAGGACAAATTGCAACCTGTACGGAACAGGAGGTTAAAGGTGCTGATGCTCCAAGTAGGGAGATTGCTAGTAAAGTGGCTGGAATGGCGAACCCGAGCACAAGGAGATGAGAAATGAGGTGCGTTTTAGAAACCTTTCCCCATCACACGGTGTACCATCTTCTGGGTTTCTCATGCATGTTTTCGATGTAGGAAGATGCCCTTGAACCTGGAGATTTGGGACCCATGCGATGGGTAGCACGCAGTATTATTTTAAAGGGTCTGCGTTTGCTCACCCAACCTCACCAAACCTCTCAGCCCCAAGAGTGTCCACCCTTATGTCTCATCCAGCTGTGGGTCTAGATATGGTCAATCCAGGTTGCATCACAGCCCCTGAACGAATTGTGTAAGAATTTCTCTCTCTTTCCCTGTCTTTGTTTCATGGGTTTTTAAAAGTAATTTATTTTTATAATGGGGTTTAGCTGCTTTTCACGGCTGTGTTTAGGCCGCTTTACACCCACTTGACACACTAACAGAGAGATATCAATACATAGGTTTTAAGATTATTACTGGTCAGATATATTCTTGTGCGGTGAATCGGGCGTGTTGAGTCCAGTTCTCTGAGCAAGGAGTAGGTCTTGTCTATTACATATTGGGTTTATGGAACGGTATCTGAGCTAATTTGAAACTCTTGTTTTATGTATCACCCCACCTCACCTTTCCCGTTAAGCAGCCATAGTGTGTTTTCTGCATGTGTGATTCTGTTCTGTTTTGTAATTCAGTTCAAGTGTAACGGTTTTTACATTCCCTCTATAAGTGACACCTTATGAGAAGTGTCCTTTTCTGTGTGACTTATTTCACTTAGAATCGTCTTACCTAAATCCACTCATCATGCTGCTACTAGCCTTATGACATTGATTTCATGGCTGAGTGATATTCCATTGTACATAAGGACCACAACTTTTTTATCCATTTTTCGCTTTCCTGGGATATTTAAGGTGGAAGGAAGTGGAGGTCCTTGTCAACAGAGCAGCCCTAAACTTTGGGGTGCTTGTGTCTTGCTGATTTTCAATTTTCCCGCTTTATCCCCCCATGCGTGGAAGTGCCCTATGCTCTCTAAGCTGTGTTTTTTAGATGTTTCAGGACACACCGTACACTTCTCCAGAGTGGCTGTTGGCAATTTACATCCCGCCCATCAGTGTAGCAAGGCTCCCGTTTCTCCATGGCCTGTCCTGCATTTCTGGTTTTGACACTTTTTTCAGCATGGCCCTTTTGACCGATGGGAAGCGAGACTTCTTTGTAGCGCTGATTTGCCTTTCCAGGTTGCTTGGTTGGCCAAAAAGGGCGTATGCGTTTTTTCCTGAATATATTCAGGAAAAAACGCATACGCCCTTTTTGGCCAAGGGCATCATTGTCAACGTTTTGCCGCTTTTCATGTGCTTTAAAGGCGATTCGAATCTACCTCCTGAAATCTGTTTCCTGCAATTCTGCCTTGATTTCAAATCCTCTTCTTTGCCTTCCCTCAATATATTTGTGGACGAGAGTTATCATTTATAACTCTGCAGGTTTGTGAATTGCAGTGCCCTGAAGCTCCATTTTACACGTCGCTTTTTTGGGAGCCGGCCGCAAAAGCGCAGGATGGCTTCAGGCCCTGTTCTGGTTCCGGGGGGCAGGCTGAGCCTGTGGTTAATTCTTCTTCCTGATGGGAAAATAGAGTGACCTGTGCCTGTCCCAACACCAAGAGCTAGTCTCTCATTGGTTCCCCGTCTTCCCGTTCATCCTCAGGACAAATTGCAACCTGTACGGAACAGGAGGTTAAAGGTGCTGATGCTCCAAGTAGGGAGATTGCTAGTAAAGTGGCTGGAATGGCGAACCCGAGCACAAGGAGATGAGAAATGAGGTGCGTTTTAGAAACCTTTCCCCATCACACGGTGTACCATCTTCTGGGTTTCTCATGCATGTTTTCGATGTAGGAAGATGCCCTTGAACCTGGAGATTTGGGACCCATGCGATGGGTAGCACGCAGTATTATTTTAAAGGGTCTGCGTTTGCTCACCCAACCTCACCAAACCTCTCAGCCCCAAGAGTGTCCACCCTTATGTCTCATCCAGCTGTGGGTCTAGATATGGTCAATCCAGGTTGCATCACAGCCCCTGAACGAATTGTGTAAGAATTTCTCTCTCTTTCCCTGTCTTTGTTTCATGGGTTTTTAAAAGTAATTTATTTTTATAATGGGGTTTAGCTGCTTTTCACGGCTGTGTTTAGGCCGCTTTACACCCACTTGACACACTAACAGAGAGATATCAATACATAGGTTTTAAGATTATTACTGGTCAGATATATTCTTGTGCGGTGAATCGGGCGTGTTGAGTCCAGTTCTCTGAGCAAGGAGTAGGTCTTGTCTATTACATATTGGGTTTATGGAACGGTATCTGAGCTAATTTGAAACTCTTGTTTTATGTATCACTCCACCACACCTTTCCCGTTAAGCAGCCATAGTGTGTTTTCTGCATGTGTGATTCTGTTCTGTTTTGTAATTCAGTTCAAGTGTAACGGTTTTTACATTCCCTCTATAAGTGACACCTTATGAGAAGTGTCCTTTTCTGTGTGACTTATTTCACTTAGAATCGTCTTACCTAAATCCACTCATCATGCTGCTACTAGCCTTATGACATTGATTTCATGGCTGAGTGATATTCCATTGTACATAAGGACCACAACTTTTTTATCCATTTTTCGCTTTCCTGGGATATTTAAGGTGGAAGGAAGTGGAGGTCCTTGTCAACAGAGCAGCCCTAAACTTTGGGGTGCTTGTGTCTTGCTGATTTTCAATTTTCCCGCTTTATCCCCCCATGCGTGGAAGTGCCCTATGCTCTCTAAGCTGTGTTTTTTAGATGTTTCAGGACACACCGTACACTTCTCCAGAGTGGCTGTTGGCAATTTACACCCCGCCCATCAGTGTAGCAAGGCTCCCGTTTCTCCATGGCCTGTCCTGCATTTCTGGTTTTGACACTTTTTTCAGCATGGCCCTTTTGACCGATGGGAAGCGAGACTTCTTTGTAGCGCTGATTTGCCTTTCCAGGTTGCTTGGTTGGCCAAAAAGGGCGTATGCGTTTTTTCCTGAATATATTCAGGAAAAAACGCATACGCCCTTTTTGGCCAAGGGCATCATTGTCAACGTTTTGCCGCTTTTCATGTGCTTTAAAGGCGATTCGAATCTACCTCCTGAAATCTGTTTCCTGCAATTCTGCCTTGATTTCAAATCCTCTTCTTTGCCTTCCCTCAATATATTTGTGGACGAGAGTTATCATTTATAACTCTGCAGGTTTGTGAATTGCAGTGCCCTGAAGCTCCATTTTACACGTCGCTTTTTTGGGAGCCGGCCGCAAAAGCGCAGGATGGCTTCAGGCCATGTTCTGGTTCCGGGGGGCAGGCTGAGCCTGTGGTTAATTCTTCTTCCTGATGGGAAAATAGAGTGACCTGTGCCTGTCCCAACACCAAGAGCTAGTCTCTCATTGGTTCCCCATCTTCCCGTTCAACCTCAGGACAAATTGCAACCTGTACGGAACAGGAGGTTAAAGGTGCTGATGCTCCAAGTAGGGAGATTGCTAGTAAAGTGGCTGGAATGGCGAACCCGAGCACAAGGAGATGAGAAATGAGGTGCATTTTAGAAACCTTTCCCCATCACACGGTGTACCATCTTCTTGGTTTCTCATTCATGTTTTCGATGTAGGAAGATGCCCTTGAACCTGGAGATTTGGGACCCATGCGATGGGTAGCACGCAGTATTACTTTAAAGGGTCTGCGTTTGCTCACCCAACCTCACCAAACCTCTCAGCCCCAAGAGTGTCCACCCTTATGTCTCATCCAGCTGTGGGTCTAGATATGGTCAATCCAGGTTGCATCACAGCCCCTGAACGAATTGTGTAAGAATTTCTCTCTCTTTCCCTGTCTTTGTTTCATGGGTTTTGAAAAGTAATTTATTTTTATAATGGGGTTTAGCTGCTTTTCACGGCTGTGTTTAGGCCGCTTTACACCCACTTGACACACTAACAGAGAGATATCAATACATAGGTTTTAAGATTATTACTGCTCAGATATATTCTTGTGCGGTGAATCGGGCGTGTTGAGTCCAGTTCTCTGAGCAAGGAGTAGGTCTTGTCTATTACATATTGTGTTTATGGAACGGTATCTGAGCTAATTTGAAACTCTTGTTTTATGTATCACCCCACCTCACCTTTCCCGTTAAGCAGCCATAGTGTGTTTTCTGCATGTGTGACTCTGTTCTGTTTTGTAATTCAGTTCAAGTGTAACGGTTTTTACATTCCCTCTATAAGTGACACCTTATGAGAAGTGTCCTTTTCTGTGTGACTTATTTCACTTAGAATCGTCTTACCTAAATCCACTCATCATGCTGCTACTAGCCTTATGACATTGATTTCATGGCTGAGTGATATTCCATTGTACATAAGGACCACAACTTTTTTATCCATTTTTCGCTTTCCTGGGATATTTAAGGTGGAAGGAAGTGGAGGTCCTTGTCAACAGAGCAGCCCTAAACTTTGGGGTGCTTGTGTCTTGCTGATTTTCAATTTTCCCGCTTTATCCCCCCATGCGTGGAAGTGCCCTATGCTCTCTAAGCTGTGTTTTTTAGATGTTTCAGGACACACCGTACACTTCTCCAGAGTGGCTGTTGGCAATTTACATCCCGCCCATCAGTGTAGCAAGGCTCCCATTTCTCCATGGCCTGTCCTGCATTTCTGGTTTTGACACTTTTTTCAGCATGGCCCTTTTGACCGATGGGAAGCGAGACTTCTTTGTAGCGCTGATTTGCCTTTCCAGGTTGCTTGGTTGGCCAAAAAGGGCGTATGCGTTTTTTCCTGAATATATTCAGGAAAAAACGCATACGCCCTTTTTGGCCAAGGGCATCATTGTCAACGTTTTGCCGCTTTTCATGTGCTTTAAAGGCGATTCGAATCTACCTCCTGAAATCTGTTTCCTGCAAATCTGCCTTGATTTCAATTCCTCGTCTTTGCCTTCCCTCAATGTATTTGTAGACGAGAGTTGTCATTTATAACTGTGCAGGTTTGTGAATTGCAGTGCCCTGAACCTCCATTTTACAACTCGTTTTTTTGGGAGGTGGCCGCAAAAGCGCAGGATGGCTTCAGGCCCTGTTCTGGTTCCGGGGGGCAGGCTGAGACTCTGGTTAATTCTTCTTCCTGATGGGAAAATAGAGTGACCTGTGCCTGTCCCAACACCAAGACCTAGTCTCTCATTGCTTCCCCGTCTTCCCGTTCATCCTCAGGACAAAATGCAACCTGTACGGAACAGGAGGTTAAAGGTGCTGATGCTCCAAGTAGGGAGATTGCTAGTAAAGTGGCTGGAATGGTGAACCCGAGAACAAGGAGATGAGAAATGAGGTGCGTTTTAGAAACCTTTCCCCATCACACGGTGTACCATCTTCTGGGTTTCTCATGCATGTTTTCGATGTAGGAAGATGCCCTTGAACCTGGAGATTTGGGACCCATGCGATGGGTAGCATGCAGTATTACTTTAAAGGGTCTGCGTTTGCTCACCCAACGTCACCAAACCTCTCAGCCCCAAGAGTGTCCACCCTTATGTCTCATTCAGCTGTGGGTCTAGATATGGTCAATCCAGGTTGCATCACAGCCCCTGAACGAAATGTGTAAGAATTTCTCTCTATTTCACTGTCTTTGTTTCATGGGTTTTTAAAAGTAATTTATTTTTATAATGGGGTTTAGCTGCTTTTCACGGCTGTGTTTATGCCGCTTTACACCCACTTGACACACTAACAGAGAGATATCAATACATAGGTTTTAAGATTATTAATAGTCAGATATATTCTTGTGCGGTGAATCGGGCGTGTTGAGTCCAGTTCTCTGAGCAAGGAGTAGGTCTTGTTTATTACATATTGGGTTTATGGAACGGTATCTGAGCTAATTTGAAACTCTTGTTTTATGTATCACCCCACCTCACCTTTCCCGTTAAGCAGCCATAGTGTGTTTTTTTCATGTGTGACTCTGTTCTGTTTTGTAATTCAGTTCAAGTGTAACGGTTTTTACATTCCCTCTATAAGTGATACCTTATGAGAAGTGTCCTTTTCTGTGTGATGTATTTCACTTAGAATCGTCGTACCTAAATCCACTCATCATGCTGCTACTAGCCTTATGACATTGATTTCATGGCTGAGTGATATTCCATTGTACATAAGGACCACAACTTTTTTATCCATTTTTCTCTTTCCTGGGATATTTAAGGTGGAATGATGAAGTGGAGGTCTTTGTCAACAGAGCAGCCCTAAAGTTTGGGGCGCTTGTGTTTTGCTGATTTTTCATTTTCCCAATTTATACCCCCATGAGTGGAAGTGCCCTATGCTCTCTAAGCTGTGGTTTTTAGATGTTTCAGGACACACCGTACACTTCTCCAGAGTGGCTGTTGGCAATTTACATCCCGCCCATCAGTGTAGCAAGGCTCCCATTTATCCATGGCCTGTCCTGCATTTCTGGTTTTGACACTTTTTTCAGCATGGCCCTTTTGACCAATGGGAAGCGAGACTTCTTTGTAGCGCTGATATGCCTTTCCAGCTTGCTTGGTTGGCCAAAAAGGGCGTATGCGTTTTTTCCTGAATATATTCAGGAAAAAACGCATACGCCCTTTTTGGCCAAGGGCATATTTGTCGAACCTTTGCCGCTTTTCATGGGCTTTAAATGCGATTCGCATCTACCTTTTGAAATATTTTTCCTGCAATTCTGCCTTGCTTTCAAATCCTCTTCGTTGCCTTCCATCAACATATTTGTGGACGAGAGTTATCATTTATATCTATGCATTTTTTTGAATTGCAGTGACCCTCAGCTCCATTTTTCAACTCGCTTTTATGGGAGCTGGCCGCAAAAGCGCAGAATGTCTTCAGGCCCTATTCTGGTTCCGGTGGGCAAGCTGATCCTGTGGTTAATTCTTCTTCCTAATGGGAAAATAGAGTGACCTGTGCCTGTCCCAACACCAAGAGCTATTCTCTCATTGGTTCTCCCTCTTCCCATTCATCCTCATTACAAATTGCCCCCTGTACGGAACAGGAGGATAAAGGTGATTATTCTCCAAGTAGGGAGATTGCTATTAAAGCGGCTGGAATGGCGAATCCGAACACAAGGAGATGAGAAATGAGGTGCGTTTTAGAATCCTTTCCCGGTCACATGGTGTACCATCTTCTGGGTTTCTCATGCATGTTTTCGATGTAGGAAGATGCACTTGAACCTGGAGATTAGGGACCCATGCGACGGGTAGCACTCAGTATTACTTTAAAGGGTCTGCGTTTGCTCACCCAACCTCACCAAACCTCTCAGCCTCAAGAGTGTCCACCCTTATGTCTCATCCAGCTGTGAGTCTAGATATGGTCAATCCAGTATGCATCACAGCCCCTGAACGAATTGTGTAAGAATTTCTCTCTCTTTCAATGTCTTTGTTTCATGGGTTTTTAAAAGTAATTTATTTTTATACTGGGGTTTAGCTGCTTTTCACGGCTGTGTTTATGCCGCTTTACACCCACTTGACACAGTAACAGAGAGATATCAATACATAGGTTTTAAGATTATTACTAGTAAGATATATTCTTGTGCGGTGAATCGGGCGTGTTGAGTCCAGGTCTCTGAGCAAGGAGTAGGTCTTGTCTATTACATATTGGGTTTATGGAACGGTACCTGAGCTAATTTGAAACTCTAGTTTTATGTATCACCCCACCTCACCTTTCCCGTTAAGCAGCCATAGTGTGTTTTTTGCATGTGTGACTCTGTTCTGTTTTGTAATTCAGTTCAAGTGTAACGGTTTTTACATTCCCTCTATAAGTGACACCTTATGAGAAGTGTCCTTTTCTGTGTGACTTATTTCACTTAGAATCGTCGTACCTAAATCTACTCATCATGCTGCTACTAGCCTTATGACATTGATTTCATTGCTGAGTGATATTCCATTGTACATAAGGACCACAACTTTTTTATCCATTTTTCTCTTTCCTGGGATATTTAAGGTGGAATGAAGTGGAGGTCCTTGTCAACAGAGCAGCCCTAAACTTTGGGGTGCTTGTGTCTTGCTGATTTTTAATTTTCCCACTTTATACCCTCATGCGTGGAAGTGCCCTATGCTCTCTAAGCTGTGTTTTTTAGATGTTTCAGGACACACCGTATACTTCTCCAGAGTGGCTGTTGGCAATTTACATCCCGCCCATCAGTGTAACAAGGCTCCCATTTCTCCATGGTCTGTCCTGCATTTCTGCTTTTGACACTTTTTTCAGCAAGGCCCTTTTGACCGATGGGAAGCGAGACTTCTTTGTAGCGCTGATTTGCCTTTCCAGGTTGCTTGGTTGGCCAAAAAGGGCGTATGCGTTTTTTCTGAATATATTCAGGAAAAAACGCATACGCCCTTTTTGGCCAAGGGCATCATTGTCAACGTTTTGCAGCTTTTCATGTGCTTTAAAGGCGATTCGAATCTACCTCCTGAAATCTGTTTCCTGCAATTCTGCCTTGATTTCAATTCCTCGTCTTTGCCTTCCCTCAATGTATTTGTGGACGAGAGTTGTCATTTATAACTGTGCAGGTTTGTGAATTGCAGTGCCCTGAAGCTCCATTTTACAACTCGTTTTTTTGGGAGGTGGCCGCAAAAGCGCAGGATGGCTTCAGGCCCTGTTCTGGTTCCGGGGGGCAGGCTGAGCCTGTGGTTAATTCTTCTTCCTGATGGGAAAATAGAGTGACCTGTGCCTGTCCCAACACCAAGACCTAGTCTCTCATTGGTTCCCCGTCTTCCCGTTCATCCTCAGGACAAATTGCAACCTGTACGGAACAGGAGGTTAAAGGTGCTGATGCTCCAAGTAGGGAGATTGCTAGTAAAGTGGCTGGAATGGCCTACCCGAGCACAAGGAGATGAGAAATGAGGTACGTTTTAGAAACCTTTCCCCATCACACTGTGTACCATCTTCTGGGTTTCTCATGCATGTTTTCGATGTAGGAAGATGCCCTTGAACCTGGAGATTTGGGACCCATGGGATGGGTAGCACGCAGTATTACTTTAAAGGGTCTGCGTTTGCGCACCCAACATCACCAAACCTCTCAGCCCCAAGAGTGTCCACCCTTATGTCTCATCCAGCTGTGGGTCTAGATATGGTCAATCCAGGTTGCATCACAGCCCCTGAACGAAATGTGTAAGAATTTCTCTCTCTTTCACTGTCTTTGTTTCATGGGTTTTTAAAAGTAATTTATTTTTTAATGGGGTTTAGCTGCTTTTCACGGCTGTGTTTATGTCGCTTTACACCCACTGGACACACTAACAGAGAGATATCAATACATAGGTTTTAAGATTCTTACTAGTCAGATATATTCTTGTGTGGTGAATAGGGCGTGTTGAGTCCAGTTCTCTGAGCTAGGAGGAGGTCTTGTCTATTACATCTTGGGTTTATGGAACGGTATCTGAGCTAATTTGAAACCCTTGTTTTATGTATCACCCCACCTCACCTTTCCCGTTAAGCAGCCATAGTGTGTTTTCTGCATGTGTGACTCTGTTCTGTTTTGTAATTCAGTTCAAGTGTAACGGTTTTTACATTCCCTCTATAAGTGACACCTTATGAGAAGTGTCCTTTTCTGTGTGACTTATTTCACTTAGAATCGTCGTACCTAAATCCACTCATCATGCTGCTACTAGCCTTATGACATTGATTTCATGGCTGAGTGATATTCCATTGTACATAAGGACCACAACTTTTTTATACATTTTTCTCTTTCCTGGGAAATTTAAGGTGGAATGAAGTGGAGGTCCTTGTCAAAAGAGCAGGCCTAAACTTTGGGGTGCTTGAGTCTTCCTGATTTTTAATTTTCCCACTTTATACCCCCATGCGTGGAAGTGCCCTATGTTCTCTAGCTGTGTTTTTTAGATATTTCAGGACACACCGTACACTTCTCCAGAGTGGCTCTTGGCAATTTACATCCCGCCCATCAGTGTAGCAAGGCTCCCATTTCTCCATGGCCTGTCCTGCATTTCTGGTTTTGACACTTTTTTCAGCATGGCCCTTTTGACCGATGGGAAGCGAGACTTCTTTGTAGCGCTGATTTGCCTTTCCAGGTTGCTTGGTTGGCCAAAAAGGGCGTATGCGTTTTTTCCTGAATATATTCAGGAAAAAACGCATACGCCCTTTTTGGCCAAGGGCATCATTGTCAACGTTTTGCCGCTTTTCATGTGCTTTAAAGGTGATTCGAATCTACCTCCTGAAATCTGTTTCCTGCAATTCTGCCTTGATTTCAATTCCTCGTCTTTGCCTTCCCTCAATGTATTTGTGGACGAGAGTTGTCATTTATAACTGTGCAGGTTTGTGAATTGCAGTGCCCTGAAGCTCCATTTTACAACTCGTTTTTTTTGGGAGGTGGCCGCAAAAGCGCAAGATGGCTTCAGGCCCTGTTCTGGTTCCGGGGGGCAGGCTGAGCCTGTGGTTAATTCTTCTTCCTGATGGGAAAATAGAGTGACCTGTGCCTGTCCCAACACCAAGACCTAGTCTCTCATTGGTTCCCCGTCTTCCCGTTCATCCTCAGGACAAATTGCAACCTGTACGGAACAGGAGGTTAAAGGTGCTGATGCTCCAAGTAGGGAGATTGCTAGTAAAGTGGCTGGAATGGCGAACCCGAGCACAAGGAGATGAGAAATGAGGTACGTTTTAGAAACCTTTCCCCATCACACGGTGTACCATCTTCTGGGTTTCTCATGCATGTTTTCGATGTAGGAAGATGCCCTTGAACCTGGAGATTTGGGACCCATGCGATGGGTAGCACGCGGTATTACTTTAAAGGGTCTGCGTTTGCGCACCCAACCTCACCAAACCTCTCAGCCCCAAGAGTGTCCACCCTTATGTCTCATCCAGCTGTGGGTCTAGATATGGTCAATCCAGGTTGCATCACAGCCCCTGAACGAATTGTGTAAGAATTTCTCTCTGTTTCACTGTCTTTGTTTCATGGGTTTTTAAAAGTAATTTATTTTTATAATGGGGTTTAGCTGCTTTTCACGGCTGTGTTTATGCCGCTTTATACCCACTTGACACACTAACAGAGAGATATCAATACATAGGTTTTAAGATTATTAATGGTCAGATATATTCTTGTGCGGTGAATCGGGCGTGTTGAGTCCAGTTCTCTGAGCAAGGAGTAGGTCTTGTCTATTACATATTGTGTTTATGGAACGGTATCTGAGCTAATTTGAAACTCTTGTTTTATGTATCACCCCACCTCACCTTTCCCGTTAAGCAGCCATAGTGTGTTTTCTGCATGTGTGACTCTGTTCTGTTTTGTAATTCAGTTCAAGTGTAACGGTTTTTACATTCCCTCTATAAGTGACACCTTATGAGAAGTGTCCTTTTCTGTGTGACGTATTTCACTTAGAATCGTCTTACCTAAATCCACTCATCATGCTGCTACTAGCCTTATGACATTGATTTCATGGCTGAGTGATATTCCATTGTACATAAGGACCACAACTTTTTTATCCATTTTTCGCTTTCCTGGGATATTTAAGGTGGAAGGAAGTGGAGGTCCTTGTCAACAGAGCAGCCCTAAACTTTGGGGTGCTTGTGTCTTGCTGATTTTCAATTTTCCCGCTTTATCCCCCCATGCGTGGAAGTGCCCTATGCTCTCTAAGCTGTGTTTTTTAGATGTTTCAGGACACACCGTACACTTCTCCAGAGTGGCTGTTGGCAATTTACATCCCGCCCATCAGTGTAGCAAGGCTCCCATTTCTCCATGGCCTGTCCTGCATTTCTGGTTTTGACACTTTTTTCAGCATGGCCCTTTTGACCGATGGGAAGCGAGACTTCTTTGTAGCGCTGATTTGCCTTTCCAGGTTGCTTGGTTGGCCAAAAAGGGCGTATGCGTTTTTTCCAGAATATATTCAGGAAAAAACGCATACGCCCTTTTTGGCCAAGGGCATCATTGTCAACGTTTTGCCGCTTTTCATGTGCTTTAAAGGCGATTCGAATCTACCTCCTGAAATCTGTTTCCTGCAAATCTGCCTTGATTTCAATTCCTCGTCTTTGCCTTCCCTCAATGTATTTGTAGACGAGAGTTGTCATTTATAACTGTGCAGGTTTGTGAAGTGCAGTGCCCTGAACCTGCATTTTACAACTCGTTTTTTTGGGAGGTGGCCGCAAAAGCGCAGGATGGCTTCAGGCCCTGTTCTGGTTCCGGGGGGCAGGCTGAGACTGTGGTTAATTCTTCTTCCTGATGGGAAAATAGAGTGACCTGTGCCTGTCCCAACACCAAGACCTAGTCTCTCATTGCTTCCCCGTCTTCCCGTTCATCCTCAGGACAAATTGCAACCTGTACGGAACAGGAGGTTAAAGGTGCTGATGCTCCAAGTAGGGAGATTGCTAGTAAAGTGGCTGGAATGGTGAACCCGAGAACAAGGAGATGAGAAATGAGGTGCGTTTTAGAAACCTTTCCCCATCACACGGTGTACCATCTTCTGGGTTTCTCATGCATGTTTTCGATGTAGGAAGATGCCCTTGAACCTGGAGATTTGGGACCCATGCGATGGGTAGCATGCAGTATTACTTTAAAGGGTCTGCGTTTGCTCACCCAACGTCACCAAACCTCTCAGCCCCAAGAGTGTCCACCCTTATGTCTCATTCAGCTGTGGGTCTAGATATGGTCAATCCAGGTTGCATCACAGCCCCTGAACGAAATGTGTAAGAATTTCTCTCTCTTTCACTGTCTTTGTTTCATGGGTTTTTAAAAGTAATTTATTTTTATAATGGGGTTTAGCTGCTTTTCACGGCTGTGTTTATGCCGCTTTACACCCACATGACACACTAACAGAGATATATCAATACATAGGTTTTAAGATTATTAATAGTCAGATATATTCTTGTGCGGTGAATCGGGCGTGTTGAGTCCAGTTCTCTGAGCAAGGAGTAGGTCTTGTCTATTACATATTGGGTTTATGAAACGGTATCTGAGCTAATTTGAAACTCTTGTTTTATGTATCACCCCACCTCACCTTTCCCGTTAAGCAGCCATAGTGTGTTTTTTTCATGTGTGACTCTGTTCTGTTTTGTAATTCAGTTCAAGTGTAACGGTTTTTACATTCCCTCTATAAGTGACACCTTATGAGAAGTGTCCTTTTCTGTGTGACTTATTTCACTTAGAATCGTCGTACCTAAATCCACTCATCATGCTGCTACTAGCCTTATGACATTGATTTCATGGCTGAGTGATATTCCATTGTACATAAGGACCACAAATTTTTTATCCATTTTTCTCTTTCCTGGGATATTTAAGGTGGAATGAAGTGGAGGTCCTTGTCAACAGAGCAGGCCTAAACTTTGGGGTGCTTGAGTCTTCCTGATTTTTAATTTTCCCACTTTATACCCCCATTCGTGGAAGTGCCCTATGTTCTCTAGCTGTGTTTTCTAGATGTTTCAGGACACACCGTACACTTCTCCAGAGTAGCTCTTGGCAATTTACATCCCGCCCATCAGTGTAGCAAGGCTCCCATTTCTCCATGGCCTGTCCTACATTTCTGGTTTTGACACTTTTTTCAGCATGGCCCTTTTGACCGATGGGAAGCGAGACTTCTTTGTAGCGCTGATTTGCCTTTCCAGGTTGCTTGGTTGGCCAAAAAGGGCGTATGCGTTTTTTCCTGAATATATTCAGGAAAAAACGCATACGCCCTTTTTGGCCAAGGGCATCATTGTCAACGTTTTGCCGCTTTTCATGTGCTTTAAAGGCGATTCGAATCTACCTCCTGAAATCTGTTTCCTGCAATTCTGCCTTGATTTCAATTCCTCGTCTTTGCCTTCCCTCAATGTATTTGTGGACGAGAGTTGTCATTTATAACTGTGCAGGTTTGTGAATTGCAGTGCCCTGAAGCTCCATTTTACAACTCGTTTTTTTGGGAGGTGGCCGCAAAAGCGCAGGATGGCTTCAGGCCCTGTTCTGGTTCCGGGGGGCAGGCTGAGCCTGTGGTTAATTCTTCTTCCTGATGGGAAAATAGAGTGACCTGTGCCTGTCCCAACACCAAGAGCTAGTCTCTCATTGGTTCCCCGTCTTCCCGTTCATCCTCAGGACAAATTGCAACCTGTACGGAACAGGAGGTTAAAGGTGCTGATGCTCCAAGTAGGGAGATTGCTAGTAAAGTGGCTGGAATGGCGAACCCGAGCACAAGGAGATGAGAAATGAGGTACGTTTTAGAAACCTTTCCCCATCACACGGTGTACCATCTTCTGCGTTTCTCATGCATGTTTTCGATGTAGGAAGATGCCCTTGAACCTGGAGATTTGGGACCCATGCGATGGGTAGCACGCAGTATTACTTTAAAGGGTCTGCGTTTGCGCACCCAACATCACCAAACCTCTCAGCCCCAAGAGTGTCCACCCTTATGTCTCATCCAGCTGTGGGTCTAGATATGGTCAATCCAGGTTGCATCACAGCCCCTGAACGAAATGTGTAAGAATTTCTCTCTCTTTCACTGTCTTTGTTTCATGGGTTTTTAAAAGTAATTTATTTTTTAATGGGGTTTAGCTGCTTTTCACGGCTGTGTTTATGCCGCTTTACACCCACTGGACACACTAACAGAGAGATATCAATACATAGGTTTTAAGATTCTTACTAGTCAGATATATTCTTGTGTGGTGAATAGGGCGTGTTGAGTCCAGTTCTTTGAGCTAGGAGGAGGTCTTGTCTATTACATCTTGGGTTTATGGAACGGTATCTGAGCTAATTTGAAACCCTTGTTTTATGCATCACACCTCCTCACCTTTCCCGTTAAGCAGCCATAGTGTGTTTTCTGCATGTGTGACTCTGTTCTGTTTTGTAATTCAGTTCAAGTGTAACGGTTTTACATTCCCTCTATAAATGATACCTTATGAGAAGTGTCCTTTTCTGTGTGACGTATTTCACTTAGAATCGTCGTACCTAAATCCACTCATCATGCTGCTACTAGCCTTATGACATTGATTTCATGGCTGTGTGATATTCCATTGTACATAAGGACCACAACTTTTTTATCCATTTTTCTCTTTCCTGGGATATTTAAGGTGGAATGATGAAGTGGAGGTCCTTGTCAACAGAGCAGCCCTAAAGTTTGGGGTGCTTGTGTTTTGCTGATTTTTCATTTTCCCAATTTATACCCCCATGAGTGGAAGTGCCCTATGCTCTCTAAGCTGTGGTTTTTAGATGTTTCAGGACACACCGTACACTTCTCCAGAGTGGCTGTTGGCAATTTACATCCCGCCCATCAGTGTAGCAAGGCTCCCATTTATCCATGGCCTGTCCTGCATTTCTGGTTTTGACACTTTTTTCAGCATGGCCCTTTTGACCGATGGGAAGCGAGACTTCTTTGTAGCGCTGATTTGCCTTTCCAGCTTGCTTGGTTGGCCAAAAAGGGCGTATGCGTTTTTTCCTGAATATATTCAGGAAATAACGCATACGCCCTTTTTGGCCAAGGGCATATTTGTCGATCCTTTGCCGCTTTTCATGGGCTTTAAAAGCGATTCGCATCTACCTTTTGAAATATTTTTCCTGCAATTCTGCCTTGCTTTCAAATCCTCTTCGTTGCCTTCCATCAACATATTTGTGGACGAGAGTTATCATTTATATCTATGCATTTTTTTGAATTGCAGTGACCCTCAGCTCCATTTTTCAACTCGCTTTTATGGGAGCTGGCCGCAAAAGCGCAGAATGTCTTCAGGCCCTATTCTGGTTCCGGTGGGCAAGCTGATCCTGTGGTTAATTCTTCTTCCTAATGGGAAAATAGAGTGACCTGTGCCTGTCCCAACACCAAGAGCTATTCTCTCATTGGTTCTCCCTCTTCCCATTCATCCTCATTACAAATTGCCCCCTGTAAGGAACAGGAGGATAAAGGTGCTGATGCTCCAAGTAGGGAGATTGCTATTAAAGCGGCTGGAATGGCGAATCCGAACACAAGGAGATGAGAAATGAGGTGCGTTTTAGAATCCTTTCCCGGTCACATGGTGTACCATCTTCTGGGTTTCTCATGCATGTTTTCGATGTAGGAAGATGCACTTGAACCTGGAGATTAGGGACCCATGCGACGGGTAGCACTCAGTATTACTTTAAAGGGTCTGCGTTTGCTCACCCAACCTCACCAAACCTCTCAGCCTCAAGAGTGTCCACCCTTATGTCTCATCCAGCTGTGAGTCTAGATATGGTCAATCCAGTATGCATCACAGCCCCTGAACGAATTGTGTAAGAATTTCTCTCTCTTTCAATGTCTTTGTTTCATGGGTTTTTAAAAGTAATTTATTTTTATACTGGGGTTTAGCTGCTTTTCACGGCTGTGTTTATGCCGCTTTACACCCACTTGACACAGTAACAGAGATATATCAATACATAGGTTTTAAGATTATTACTAGTAAGATATATTCTTGTGCGGTGAATTGGGCGTGTTGAGTCCAGGTCTCTGAGCAAGGAGTAGGTCTTGTCTATTACATATTGGGTTTATGGAACGGTATCTGAGCTAATTTGAAACTCTAGTTTTATGTATCACCCCACCTCACCTTTCCCGTTAAGCAGCCATAGTGTGTTTTTTGCATGTGTGACTCTGTTCTGTTTTGTAATTCAGTTCAAGTGTAACGGTTTTTACATTCCCTCTATAAGTGACACCTTATGAGAAGTGTCCTTTTCTGTGTGACTTATTTCACTTAGAATCGTCGTACCTAAATCCACTCATCATGCTGCTACTAGCCTTATGACATTGATTTCATGGCTGAGTGATATTCCATTGTACATAAGGACCACAACTTTTTTATCCATTTTTCTCTTTCCTGGGATATTTAAGGTGGAATGAAGTGGAGGTCCTTGTCAACAGAGCAGCCCTAACCTTTGGGGTGCTTGTGTCTTGCTGATTTTTAATTTTCCCACTTTATACCCTCATGCGTGGAAGTGCCCTATGCTCTCTAAGCTGTGTTTTTTAGATGTTTCAGGACACACCGTACACTTCTCCAGAGTGGCTGTTGGCAATTTACATCCCGCCCATCAGTGTAACAAGGCTCCCATTTCTCCATGGCCTGTCCTGCATTTCTGCTTTTGACACTTTTTTCAGCAAGGCCCTTTTGACCGATGGGAAGCGAGACTTCTTTGTAGCGCTGATTTGCCTTTCCAGGTTGCTTGGTTGGCCAAAAAGGGCGTATGCGTTTTTTCCTGAATATATTCAGGAAAAAACGCATACGCCCTCTTTGACCAAGGGCATCATTGTCAACGTTTTGCCGCTTTTCATGTGCTTTAAAGGCGATTCGAATCTACCTCCTGAAATCTGTTTCCTGCAATTCTGCCTTGATTTCAATTCCTCGTCTTTGCCTTCCCTCAATGTATTTGTGGACGAGAGTTGTCATTTATAACTGTGCAGGTTTGTGAATTGCAGTGCCCTGAAGCTCCATTTTACAACTCGTTTTTTTGGGAGGTGGCCGCAAAAGCGCAGGATGGCTTCAGGCCCTGTTCTGGTTCCGGGGGGCAGGCTGAGCCTGTGGTTAATTCTTCTTCCTGATGGGAAAATAGAGTGACCTGTGCCTGTCCCACACCAAGACCTAGTCTCTCATTGCTTCCCCGTCTTCCCGTTCATCCTCAGGACAAATTGCAACCTGTACGGAACAGGAGGTTAAAGGTGCTGATGCTCCAAGTAGGGAGATTGCTAGTAAAGTGGCTGGAATGGCGAACCCGAGCACAAGGAGATGAGAAATGAGGTACGTTTTAGAAACCTTTCCCCATCACACGGTGTACCATCTTCTGGGTTTCTCATGCATGTTTTCGATGTAGGAAGATGCCCTTGAACCTGGAGGTTTGGGACCCATGGGATGGGTAGCACGCAGTATTACTTTAAAGGGTCTGTGTTTGCGCACCCAACATCACCAAACCTCTCAGCCCCAAGAGTGTCCACCCTTATGTCTCATCCAGCTGTGGGTCTAGATATGGTCAATCCAGGTTGCATCACAGCCCCTGAACGAAATGTGTAAGAATTTCTCTCTCTTTCACTGTCTTTGTTTCATGGGTTTTTAAAAGTAATTTATTTTTTAATGGGGTTTAGCTGCTTTTCACGGCTGTGTTTATGCCGCTTTACACCCACTGGACACACTAACAGAGAGATATCAATACATAGGTTTTAAGATTCTTACTAGTCAGATATATTCTTGTGTGGTGAATAGGGCGTGTTGAGTCCAGTTCTTTGAGCTAGGAGGAGGTCTTGTCTATTACATCTTGGGTTTATGGAACGGTATCTGAGCTAATTTGAAACCCTTGTTTTATGTATCACCCCACCTCACCTTTCCCGTTAAGCAGCCATAGTGTGTTTTCTGCATGTGTGACTCTGTTCTGTTTTGTAATTCAGTTCAAGTGTAACGGTTTTTACATTCCCTCTATAAGTGACACCTTATGAGAAGTGTCCTTTTCTGTGTGACTTATTTCACTTAGAATCGTCTTACCTAAATCCACTCATCATGCTGCTACTAGCCTTATGACATTGATTTCATGGCTGAGTGATATTCCATTGTACATAAGGACCACAACTTTTTTATCCATTTTTCGCTTTCCTGGGATATTTAAGGTGGAAGGAAGTGGAGGTCCTTGTCAACAGAGCAGCCCTAAACTTTGGGGTGCTTGTGTCTTGCTGATTTTCAATTTTCCCGCTTTATCCCCCCATGCGTGGAAGTGCCCTATGCTCTCTAAGCTGTGTTTTTTAGATGTTTCAGGACACACCGTACACTTCTCCAGAGTGGCTGTTGGCAATTTACATCCCGCCCATCAGTGTAGCAAGGCTCCCGTTTCTCCATGGCCTGTCCTGCATTTCTGGTTTTGACACTTTTTTCAGCATGGCCCTTTTGACCGATGGGAAGCGAGACTTCTTTGTAGCGCTGATTTGCCTTTCCAGGTTGCTTGGTTGGCCAAAAAGGGCGTATGCGTTTTTTCCTGAATATATGCAGGAAAAAACGCATACGCCCTTTTTGGCCAAGGGCATCATTGTCAACGTTTTGCCGCTTTTCATGTGCTTTAAAGGCGATTCGAATCTACCTCCTGAAATCTGTTTCCTGCAATTCTGCCTTGATTTCAAATCCTCTTCTTTGCCTTCCCTCAATATATTTGTGGACGAGAGTTATCATTTATAACTCTGCAGGTTTGTGAATTTCAGTGCCCTGAAGCTCCATTTTACAAGTCGCTTTTTTGTGAGCCGGCCGCAAAAGCGCAGGATGGCTTCAGGCCCTGTTCTGGTTCCGGGGGGCAGGCTGAGCCTGTGGTTAATTCTTCTTCCTGATGGTTAAATAGAGTGACCTGTGCCTGTCCCAACACCAAGAGCTAGTCTCTCATTGGTTCCCCGTCTTCCCGTTCATCCTCAGGACAAATTGCAACCTGTACGGAACAGGAGGTTAAAGGTGCTGATGCTCCAAGTAGGGAGATTGCTAGTAAAGTGGCTGGAATGGCGAACCCGAGCACAAGGAGATGAGAAATGAGGTGCGTTTTAGAAACCTTTCCCCATCACACGGTGTACCATCTTCTGGGTTTCTCATGCATGTTTTCGATGTAGGAAGATGCCCTTGAACCTGGAGATTTGGGACCCATGCGATGGGTAGCACGCAGTATTACTTTAAAGGGTCTGCGTTTGCTCACCCAACCTCACCAAACCTCTCAGCCCCAAGAGTGTCCACCCTTATGTCTCATCCAGCTGTGGGTCTAGATATGGTCAATCCAGGTTGCATCACAGCCCCTGAACGAATTGTGTAAGAATTTCTCTCTCTTTCCCTGTCTTTGTTTCATGGGTTTTTAAAAGTAATTTATTTTTATAATGGGGTTTAGCTGCTTTTCACGGCTGTGTTTAGGCCGCTTTACACCCACTTGACACACTAACAGAGAGATATCAATACATAGGTTTTAAGATTATTACTGGTCAGATATATTCTTGTGCGGTGAATCGGGCGTGTTGAGTCCAGTTCTCTGAGCAAGGAGTAGGTCTTGTCTATTACATATTGGGTTTATGGAACGGTATCTGAGCTAATTTGAAACTCTTGTTTTATGTATCACCCCACCTCACCTTTCCCGTTAAGCAGCCATAGTGTGTTTTCTGCATGTGTGACTCTGTTCTGTTTTGTAATTCAGTTCAAGTGTAACGGTTTTTACATTCCCTCTATAAGTGACACCTTATGAGAAGTGTCCTTTTCTGTGTGACTTATTTCACTTAGAATCGTCTTACCTAAATCCACTCATCATGCTGCTACTAGCCTTATGACATTGATTTCATGGCTGAGTGATATTCCATTGTACATAAGGACCACAACTTTTTTATCCATTTTTCGCTTTCCTGGGATATTTAAGGTGGAAGGAAGTGGAGGTCCTTGTCAACAGAGCAGCCCTAAACTTTGGGGTGCTTGTGTCTTGCTGATTTTCAATTTTCCCGCTTTATCCCCCCATGCGTGGAAGTGCCCTATGCTCTCTAAGCTGTGTTTTTTAGATGTTTCAGGACACACCGTACACTTCTCCAGAGTGGCTGTTGGCAATTTACATCCCGCCCATCAGTGTAGCAAGGCTCCCGTTTCTCCATGGCCTGTCCTGCATTTCTGGTTTTGACACTTTTTTCAGCATGGCCCTTTTGACCGATGGGAAGCGAGACTTCTTTGTAGCGCTGATTTGCCTTTACAGGTTGCTTGGTTGGCCAAAAAGGGCGTATGCGTTTTTTCCTGAATATATTCAGGAAAAAACGCATACGCCCTTTTTGGCCAAGGGCATCATTGTCAACGTTTTGCCGCTTTTCATGTGCTTTAAAGGCGATTCGAATCTACCTCCTGAAATCTGTTACCTGCAATTCTGCCTTGATTTCAAATCCTCTTCTTTGCCTTCCCTCAATATATTTGTGGACGAGAGTTATCATTTATAACTCTGCAGGTTTGTGAATTGCAGTGCCCTGAAGCTCCATTTTACACGTCGCTTTTTTGGGAGCCGGCCGCAAAAGCACAGGATGGCTTCAGGCCCTGTTCTGGTTCCGGGGGGCAGGCTGAGCCTGTGGTTAATTCTTCTTCCTGATGGGAAAATAGAGTGACCTGTGCCTGTCCCAACACCAAGACCTAGTCTCTCATTGGTTCCCCATCTTCCCGTTCAACCTCAGGACAAATTGCAACCTGTACGGAACAGGAGGTTAAAGGTGCTGATGCTCCAAGTAGGGAGATTGCTAGTAAAGTGGCTGGAATGGTGAACCCGAGCACAAGGAGATGAGAAATGAGGTGCATTTTAGAAACCTTTCCCCATCACACGGTGTACCATCTTCTGGGTTTCTCATTCATGTTTTCGATGTAGGAAGATGCCCTTGAACCTGGAGATTTGGGACCCATGCGATGGGTAGCACGCAGTATTACTTTAAAGGGTCTGCGTTTGCTCACCCAACCTCACCAAACCTCTCAGCCCCAAGAGTGTCCACCCTTATGTCTCATCCAGCTGTGGGTCTAGATATGGTCAATCCAGGTTGCATCACAGCCCCTGAACGAATTGTGTAAGAATTTCTCTCTCTTTCCCTGTCTTTGTTTCATGGGTTTTTAAAAGTAATTTATTTTTATAATGGGGTTTAGCTGCTTTTCACGGCTGTGTTTAGGCCGCTTTACACCCACTTGACACACTAACAGAGAGATATCAATACATAGGTTTTAAGATTATTACTGCTCAGATATATTCTTGTGCGGTGAATCGGGCGTGTTGAGTCCAGTTCTCTGAGCAAGGAGTAGGTCTTGTCTATTACATATTGTGTTTATGGAACGGTATCTGAGCTAATTTGAAACTCTTGTTTTATGTATCACCCCACCTCACCTTTCCCGTTAAGCAGCCATAGTGTGTTTTCTGCATGTGTGACTCTGTTCTGTTTTGTAATTCAGTTCAAGTGTAACGGTTTTTACATTCCCTCTATAAGTGACACCTTATGAGAAGTGTCCTTTTCTGTGTGACTTATTTCACTTAGAATCGTCTTACCTAAATCCACTCATCATGCTGCTACTAGCCTTATGACATTGATTTCATGGCTGAGTGATATTCCATTGTACATAAGGACCACAACTTTTTTATCCATTTTTCGCTTTCCTGGGATATTTAAGGTGGAAGGAAGTGGAGGTCCTTGTCAACAGAGCAGCCCTAAACTTTGGGGTGCTTGTGTCTTGCTGATTTTCAATTTTCCCGCTTTATCCCCCCATGCGTGGAAGTGCCCTATGCTCTCTAAGCTGTGTTTTTTAGATGTTTCAGGACACACCGTACACTTCTCCAGAGTGGCTGTTGGCAATTTACATCCCGCCCATCAGTGTAGCAAGGCTCCCATTTCTCCATGGCCTGTCCTGCATTTCTGGTTTTGACACTTTTTTCAGCATGGCCCTTTTGACCGATGGGAAGCGAGACTTCTTTGTAGCGCTGATTTGCCTTTCCAGGTTGCTTGGTTGGCCAAAAAGGGCGTATGCGTTTTTTCCTGAATATATTCAGGAAAAAACGCATACGCCCTCTTTGACCAAGGGCATCATTGTCAACGTTTTGCCGCTTTTCATGTGCTTTAAAGGCGATTCGAATCTACCTCCTGAAATCTGTTTCCTGCAATTCTGCCTTGATTTCAATTCCTCGTCTTTGCCTTCCCTCAATGAATTTGTGGACGAGAGTTGTCATTTATAACTGTGCAGGTTTGTGAATTGCAGTGCCCTGAAGCTCCATTTTACAACTCGTTTTTTTGGGAGGTGGCCGCAAAAGCGCAGGATGGCTTCAGGCCCTGTTCTGGTTCCGGGGGGCAGGCTGAGCCTGTGGTTAATTCTTCTTCCTGATGGGAAAATAGAGTGACCTGTGCCTGTCCCAACACCAAGACCTAGTCTCTCATTGCTTCCCCGTCTTCCCGTTCATCCTCAGGACAAATTGCAACCTGTACGGAACAGGAGGTTAAAGGTGCTGATGCTCCAAGTAGGGAGATTGCTAGTAAAGTGGCTGGAATGGCGAACCCGAGCACAAGGAGATGAGAAATGAGGTACGTTTTAGAAACCTTTCCCCATCACACGGTGTACCATCTTCTGGGTTTCTCATGCATATTTTCGATGTAGGAAGATGCCCTTGAACCTGGAGGTTTGGGACCCATGGGATGGGTAGCACGCAGTATTACTTTAAAGGGTCTGTGTTTGCGCACCCAACATCACCAAACCTCTCAGCCCCAAGAGTGTCCACCCTTATGTCTCATCCAGCTGTGGGTCTAGATATGGTCAATCCAGGTTGCATCACAGCCCCTGAACGAAATGTGTAAGAATTTCTCTCTCTTTCACTGTCTTTGTTTCATGGGTTTTTAAAAGTAATTTATTTTTTAATGGGGTTTAGCTGCTTTTCACGGCTGTGTTTATGCCGCTTTACACCCACTGGACACACTAACAGAGAGATATCAATACATAGGTTTTAAGATTCTTACTAGTCAGATATATTCTTGTGTGGTGAATAGGGCGTGTTGAGTCCAGTTCTCTGAGCTAGGAGGAGGTCTTGTCTATTACATCTTGGGTTTATGGAACGGTATCTGAGCTAATTTGAAACCCTTGTTTTATGTATCACCCCACCTCACCTTTCCCGTTAAGCAGCCATAGTGTGTTTTCTGCATGTGTGACTCTGTTCTGTTTTGTAATTCAGTTCAAGTGTAACGGTTTTTACATTCCCTCTATAAGTGACACCTTATGAGAAGTGTCCTTTTCTGTGTGACTTATTTCACTTAGAATCGTCTTACCTAAATCCACTCATCATGCTGCTACTAGCCTTATGACATTGATTTCATGGCTGAGTGATATTCCATTGTACATAAGGACCACAACTTTTTTATCCATTTTTCGCTTTCCTGGGATATTTAAGGTGGAAGGAAGTGGAGGTCCTTGTCAACAGAGCAGCCCTAAACTTTGGGGTGCTTGTGTCTTGCTGATTTTCAATTTTCCCGCTTTATCCCCCCATGCGTGGAAGTGCCCTATGCTCTCTAAGCTGTGTTTTTTAGATGTTTCAGGACACACCGTACACTTCTCCAGAGTGGCTGTTGGCAATTTACATCCCGCCCATCAGTGTAGCAAGGCTCCCGTTTCTCCATGGCCTGTCCTGCATTTCTGGTTTTGACACTTTTTTCAGCATGGCCCTTTTGACCGATGGGAAGCGAGACTTCTTTGTAGCGCTGATTTGCCTTTACAGGTTGCTTGGTTGGCCAAAAAGGGCGTATGCGTTTTTTCCTGAATATATTCAGGAAAAACCGCATACGCCCTTTTTGGCCAAGGGCATCATTGTCAACGTTTTGCCGCTTTTCATGTGCTTTAAAGGCGATTCGAATCTACCTCCTGAAATCTGTTTCCTGCAATTCTGCCTTGATTTCAAATCCTCTTCTTTGCCTTCCCTCAATATATTTGTGGACGAGAGTTATCATTTATAACTCTGCAGGTTTGTGAATTGCAGTGCCCTGAAGCTCCATTTTACACGTCGCTTTTTTGGGAGCCGGCCGCAAAAGCACAGGATGGCTTCAGGCCCTGTTCTGGTTCCGGGGGGCAGGCTGAGCCTGTGGTTAATTCTTCTTCCTGATGGGAAAATAGAGTGACCTGTGCCTGTCCCAACACCAAGACCTAGTCTCTCATTGGTTCCCCATCTTCCCGTTCAACCTCAGGACAAATTGCAACCTGTACGGAACAGGAGGTTAAAGGTGCTGATGCTCCAAGTAGGGAGATTGCTAGTAAAGTGGCTGGAATGGTGAACCCGAGCACAAGGAGATGAGAAATGAGGTGCATTTTAGAAACCTTTCCCCATCACACGGTGTACCATCTTCTGGGTTTCTCATTCATGTTTTCGATGTAGGAAGATGCCCTTGAACCTGGAGATTTGGGACCCATGCGATGGGTAGCACGCAGTATTACTTTAAAGGGTCTGCGTTTGCTCACCCAACCTCACCAAACCTCTCAGCCCCAAGAGTGTCCACCCTTATGTCTCATCCAGCTGTGGGTCTAGATATGGTCAATCCAGGTTGCATCACAGCCCCTGAACGAATTGTGTAAGAATTTCTCTCTCTTTCCCTGTCTTTGTTTCATGGGTTTTTAAAAGTAATTTATTTTTATAATGGGGTTTAGCTGCTTTTCACGGCTGTGTTTAGGCCGCTTTACACCCACTTGACACACTAACAGAGAGATATCAATACATAGGTTTTAAGATTATTACTGCTCAGATATATTCTTGTGCGGTGAATCGGGCGTGTTGAGTCCAGTTCTCTGAGCAAGGAGTAGGTCTTGTCTATTACATATTGTGTTTATGGAACGGTATCTGAGCTAATTTGAAACTCTTGTTTTATGTATCACCCCACCTCACCTTTCCCGTTAAGCAGCCATAGTGTGTTTTCTGCATGTGTGACTCTGTTCTGTTTTGTAATTCAGTTCAAGTGTAACGGTTTTTACATTCCCTCTATAAGTGACACCTTATGAGAAGTGTCCTTTTCTGTGTGACTTATTTCACTTAGAATCGTCTTACCTAAATCCACTCATCATGCTGCTACTAGCCTTATGACATTGATTTCATGGCTGAGTGATATTCCATTGTACATAAGGACCACAACTTTTTTATCCATTTTTCGCTTTCCTGGGATATTTAAGGTGGAAGGAAGTGGAGGTCCTTGTCAACAGAGCAGCCCTAAACTTTGGGGTGCTTGTGTCTTGCTGATTTTCAATTTTCCCGCTTTATCCCCCCATGCGTGGAAGTGCCCTATGCTCTCTAAGCTGTGTTTTTTAGATGTTTCAGGACACACCGTACACTTCTCCAGAGTGGCTGTTGGCAATTTACATCCCGCCCATCAGTGTAGCAAGGCTCCCATTTCTCCATGGCCTGTCCTGCATTTCTGGTTTTGACACTTTTTTCAGCATGGCCCTTTTGACCGATGGGAAGCGAGACTTCTTTGTAGCGCTGATTTGCCTTTCCAGGTTGCTTGGTTGGCCAAAAAGGGCGTATGCGTTTTTTACTGAATATATTCAGGAAAAAACGCATACGCCCTCTTTGACCAAGGGCATCATTGTCAACGTTTTGCCGCTTTTCATGTGCTTTAAAGGCGATTCGAATCTACCTCCTGAAATCTGTTTCCTGCAATTCTGCCTTGATTTCAATTCCTCGTCTTTGCCTTCCCTCAATGAATTTGTGGACGAGAGTTGTCATTTATAACTGTGCAGGTTTGTGAATTGCAGTGCCCTGAAGCTCCATTTTACAACTCGTTTTTTTGGGAGGTGGCCGCAAAAGCGCAGGATGGCTTCAGGCCCTGTTCTGGTTCCGGGGGGCAGGCTGAGCCTGTGGTTAATTCTTCTTCCTGATGGGAAAATAGAGTGACCTGTGCCTGTCCCAACACCAAGACCTAGTCTCTCATTGCTTCCCCGTCTTCCCGTTCATCCTCAGGACAAATTGCAACCTGTACGGAACAGGAGGTTAAAGGTGCTGATGCTCCAAGTAGGGAGATTGCTAGTAAAGTGGCTGGAATGGCGAACCCGAGCACAAGGAGATGAGAAATGAGGTACGTTTTAGAAACCTTTCCCCATCACACGGTGTACCATCTTCTGGGTTTCTCATGCATATTTTCGATGTAGGAAGATGCCCTTGAACCTGGAGGTTTGGGACCCATGGGATGGGTAGCACGCAGTATTACTTTAAAGGGTCTGTGTTTGCGCACCCAACATCACCAAACCTCTCAGCCCCAAGAGTGTCCACCCTTATGTCTCATCCAGCTGTGGGTCTAGATATGGTCAATCCAGGTTGCATCACAGCCCCTGAACGAAATGTGTAAGAATTTCTCTCTCTTTCACTGTCTTTGTTTCATGGGTTTTTAAAAGTAATTTATTTTTTAATGGGGTTTAGCTGCTTTTCACGGCTGTGTTTATGCCGCTTTACACCCACTGGACACACTAACAGAGAGATATCAATACATAGGTTTTAAGATTCTTACTAGTCAGATATATTCTTGTGTGGTGAATAGGGCGTGTTGAGTCCAGTTCTCTGAGCTAGGAGGAGGTCTTGTCTATTACATCTTGGGTTTATGGAACGGTATCTGAGCTAATTTGAAACCCTTGTTTTATGTATCACCCCACCTCACCTTTCCCGTTAAGCAGCCATAGTGTGTTTTCTGCATGTGTGACTCTGTTCTGTTTTGTAATTCAGTTCAAGTGTAACGGTTTTTACATTCCCTCTATAAGTGACACCTTATGAGAAGTGTCCTTTTCTGTGTGACTTATTTCACTTAGAATCGTCTTACCTAAATCCACTCATCATGCTGCTACTAGCCTTATGACATTGATTTCATGGCTGAGTGATATTCCATTGTACATAAGGACCACAACTTTTTTATCCATTTTTCGCTTTCCTGGGATATTTAAGGTGGAAGGAAGTGGAGGTCCTTGTCAACAGAGCAGCCCTAAACTTTGGGGTGCTTGTGTCTTGCTGATTTTCAATTTTCCCGCTTTATCCCCCCATGCGTGGAAGTGCCCTATGCTCTCTAAGCTGTGTTTTTTAGATGTTTCAGGACACACCGTACACTTCTCCAGAGTGGCTGTTGGCAATTTACATCCCGCCCATCAGTGTAGCAAGGCTCCCGTTTCTCCATGGCCTGTCCTGCATTTCTGGTTTTGACACTTTTTTCAGCATGGCCCTTTTGACCGATGGGAAGCGAGACTTCTTCTTAGCGCTGATTTGCCTTTACAGGTTGCTTGGTTGGCCAAAAAGGGCGTATGCGTTTTTTCCTGAATATATTCAGGAAAAAACGCATACGCCCTTTTTGGCCAAGGGCATCATTGTCAACGTTTTGCCGCTTTTCATGTGCTTTAAAGGCGATTCGAATCTACCTCCTGAAATCTGTTTCCTGCAATTCTGCCTTGATTTCAAATCCTCTTCTTTGCCTTCCCTCAATATATTTGTGGACGAGAGTTATCATTTATAACTCTGCAGGTTTGTGAATTGCAGTGCCCTGAAGCTCCATTTTACACGTCGCTTTTTTGGGAGCCGGCCGCAAAAGCACAGGATGGCTTCAGGCCCTGTTCTGGTTCCGGGGGGCAGGCTGAGCCTGTGGTTAATTCTTCTTCCTGATGGGAAAATAGAGTGACCTGTGCCTGTCCCAACACCAAGACCTAGTCTCTCATTGGTTCCCCATCTTCCCGTTCAACCTCAGGACAAATTGCAACCTGTACGGAACAGGAGGTTAAAGGTGCTGATGCTCCAAGTAGGGAGATTGCTAGTAAAGTGGCTGGAATGGTGAACCCGAGCACAAGGAGATGAGAAATGAGGTGCATTTTAGAAACCTTTCCCCATCACACGGTGTACCATCTTCTGGGTTTCTCATTCATGTTTTCGATGTAGGAAGATGCCCTTGAACCTGGAGATTTGGGACCCATGCGATGGGTAGCACGCAGTATTACTTTAAAGGGTCTGCGTTTGCTCACCCAACCTCACCAAACCTCTCAGCCCCAAGAGTGTCCACCCTTATGTCTCATCCAGCTGTGGGTCTAGATATGGTCAATCCAGGTTGCATCACAGCCCCTGAACGAATTGTGTAAGAATTTCTCTCTCTTTCCCTGTCTTTGTTTCATGGGTTTTTAAAAGTAATTTATTTTTATAATGGGGTTTAGCTGCTTTTCACGGCTGTGTTTAGGCCGCTTTACACCCACTTGACACACTAACAGAGAGATATCAATACATAGGTTTTAAGATTATTACTGGTCAGATATATTCTTGTGCGGTGAATCGGGCGTGTTGAGTCCAGTTCTCTGAGCAAGGAGTAGGTCTTGTCTATTACATATTGGGTTTATGGAACGGTATCTGAGCTAATTTGAAACTCTTGTTTTATGTATCACCCCACCTCACCTTTCCCGTTAAGCAGCCATGGTGTTTTCTGCATGTGTGACTCTGTTCTGTTTTGTAATTCAGTTCAAGTGTAACGGTTTTTACATTCCCTCTATAAGTGACACCTTATGAGAAGTGTCCTTTTCTGTGTGACTTATTTCACTTAGAATCGTCTTACCTAAATCCACTCATCATGCTGCTACTAGCCTTATGACATTGATTTCATGGCTGAGTGATATTCCATTGTACATAAGGACCACAACTTTTTTATCCATTTTTCGCTTTCCTGGGATATTTAAGGTGGAAGGAAGTGGAGGTCCTTGTCAACAGAGCAGCCCTAAACTTTGGGGTGCTTGTGTCTTGCTGATTTTCAATTTTCCCGCTTTATCCCCCCATGCGTGGAAGTGCCCTATGCTCTCTAAGCTGTGTTTTTTAGATGTTTCAGGACACACCGTACACTTCTCCAGAGTGGCTGTTGGCAATTTACATCCCGCCCATCAGTGTAGCAAGGCTCCCGTTTCTCCATGGCCTGTCCTGCATTTCTGGTTTTGACACTTTTTTCAGCATGGCCCTTTTGACCGATGGGAAGCGAGACTTCTTCTTAGCGCTGATTTGCCTTTACAGGTTGCTTGGTTGGCCAAAAAGGGCGTATGCGTTTTTTCCTGAATATATTCAGGAAAAAACGCATACGCCCTTTTTGGCCAAGGGCATCATTGTCAACGTTTTGCCGCTTTTCATGTGCTTTAAAGGCGATTCGAATCTACCTCCTGAAATCTGTTTCCTGCAATTCTGCCTTGATTTCAAATCCTCTTCTTTGCCTTCCCTCAATATATTTGTGGACGAGAGTTATCATTTATAACTCTGCAGGTTTGTGAACTGCAGTGCCCTGAAGCTCCATTTTACACGTCGCTTTTTTGGGAGCCGGCCGCAAAAGCACAGGATGGCTTCAGGCCCTGTTCTGGTTCCGGGGGGCAGGCTGAGCCTGCGGTTAATTCTTCTTCCTGATGGGAAAATAGAGTGACCTGTGCCTGTCCCAACACCAAGACCTAGTCTCTCATTGGTTCCCCATCTTCCCGTTCAACCTCAGGACAAATTGCAACCTGTACGGAACAGGAGGTTAAAGGTGCTGATGCTCCAAGTAGGGAGATTGCTAGTAAAGTGGCTGGAATGGTGAACCCGAGCACAAGGAGATGAGAAATGAGGTGCATTTTAGAAACCTTTCCCCATCACACGGTGTACCATCTTCTGGGTTTCTCATGCATGTTTTCGATGTAGGAAGATGCCCTTGAACCTGGAGATTTGGGACCCATGCGATGGGTAGCACGCAGTATTACTTTAAAGGGTCTGCGTTTGCTCACCCAACCTCACCAAACCTCTCAGCCCCAAGAGTGTCCACCCTTATGTCTCATCCAGCTGTGGGTCTAGATATGGTCAATCCAGGTTGCATCACAGCCCCTGAACGAATTGTGTAAGAATTTCTCTCTCTTTCCCTGTCTTTGTTTCATGGGTTTTTAAAAGTAATTTATTTTTATAATGGGGTTTAGCTGCTTTTCACGGCTGTGTTTAGGCCGCTTTACACCCACTTGACACACTAACAGAGAGATATCAATACATAGGTTTTAAGATTATTACTGCTCAGATATATTCTTGTGCGGTGAATCGGGCGTGTTGAGTCCAGTTCTCTGAGCAAGGAGTAGGTCTTGTCTATTACATATTGTGTTTATGGAACGGTATCTGAGCTAATTTGAAACTCTTGTTTTATGTATCACCCCACCTCACCTTTCCCGTTAAGCAGCCATAGTGTGTTTTCTGCATGTGTGACTCTGTTCTGTTTTGTAATTCAGTTCAAGTGTAACGGTTTTTACATTCCCTCTATAAGTGACACCTTATGAGAAGTGTCCTTTTCTGTGTGACTTATTTCACTTAGAATCGTCGTACCTAAATCCACTCATCATGCTGCTACTAGCCTTATGACATTGATTTCATGGCTGAGTGATATTCCATTGTACATAAGGACCACAAGTTTTTTATCCATTTTTCTCTTTCCTGGGATATTTAAGGTGGAATGAAGTGGAGGTCCTTGTCAACAGAGCAGGCCTAAACTTTGGGGTGCTTGAGTCTTCCTGATTTTTAATTTTCCCACTTTATACCCCCATTCGTGGAAGTGCCCTATGTTCTCTAGCTGTGTTTTTTAGATGTTTCAGGACACACCGTACACTTCTCCAGAGTGGCTCTTGGCAATTTACATCCCGCCCATCAGTGTAGCAAGGCTCCCATTTCTCCATGGCCTGTCCTGCATTTCTGGTTTTGACACTTTTTTCAGCATGGCCCTTTTGACCGATGGGAAGCGAGACTTCTTTGTAGCGCTGATTTGCCTTTCCAGGTTGCTTGGTTGGCCAAAAAGGGCGTATGCGTTTTTTCCTGAATATATTCAGGAAAAAACGCATACGCCCTTTTTGGCGAAGGGCATCATTGTCAACGTTTTGCCGCTTTTCATGTGCTTTAAAGGCGATTCGAATCTACCTCCTGAAATCTGTTTCCTGCAATTCTGCCTTGATTTCAATTCCTCGTCTTTGCCTTCCCTCAATGTATTTGTGGACGAGAGTTGTCATTTATAACTGTGCAGGTTTGTGAATTGCAGTGCCCTGAAGCTCCATTTTACAACTCGTTTTTTTGGGAGGTGGCCGCAAAAGCGCAGGATGGCTTCAGGCCCTGTTCTGGTTCCGGGGGGCAGGCTGAGCCTGTGGTTAATTCTTCTTCCTGATGGGAAAATAGAGTGACCTGTGCCTGTCCCAACACCAAGACCTAGTCTCTCATTGCTTCCCCGTCTTCCCGTTCATCCTCAGGACAAATTGCAACCTGTACGGAACAGGAGGTTAAATGTGCTGATGCTCCAAGTAGGGAGATTGCTAGTAAAGTGGCTGGAATGGCGAACCCGAGCACAAGGAGATGAGAAATGAGGTGCGTTTTAGAAACCTTTCCCCATCACACAGTGTACCATCTTCTGGGTTTCTCATGCATGTTTTCGATGTAGGAAGATGCCCTTGAACCTGGAGATTTGGGACCCATGCGATGGGTAGCACGCAGTATTACTTTAAAGGGTCTGCGTTTGCTCACCCAACCTCACCAAACCTCTCAGCCCCAAGAGTGTCCACCCTTATGTCTCATCCAGCTGTGGGTCTAGATATGGTCAATCCAGGTTGCATCACAGCCCCTGAACGAATTGTGTAAGAATTTCTCTCTCTTTCCCTGTCTTTGTTTCATGGGTTTTTAAAAGTAATTTATTTTTATAATGGGGTTTAGCTGCTTTTCACGGCTGTGTTTAGGCCGCTTTACACCCACTTGACACACTAACAGAGAGATATCAATACATAGGTTTTAAGATTATTACTGGTCAGATATATTCTTGTGCGGTGAATCGGGCGTGTTGAGTCCAGTTCTCTGAGCAAGGAGTAGGTCTTGTCTATTACATATTGGGTTTATGGAACGGTATCTGAGCTAATTTGAAACTCTTGTTTTATGTATCACCCCACCTCACCTTTCCCGTTAAGCAGCCATAGTGTGTTTTCTGCATGTGTGACTCTGTTCTGTTTTGTAATTCAGTTCAAGTGTAACGGTTTTTACATTCCCTCTATAAGTGACACCTTATGAGAAGTGTCCTTTTCTGTGTGACTTATTTCACTTAGAATCGTCTTACCTAAATCCACTCATCATGCTGCTACTAGCCTTATGACATTGATTTCATGGCTGAGTGATATTCCATTGTACATAAAGACCACAACTTTTTTATCCATTTTTCGCTTTCCTGGGATATTTAAGGTGGAAGGAAGTGGAGGTCCTTGTCAACAGAGCAGCCCTAAACTTTGGGGTGCTTGTGTCTTGCTGATTTTCAATTTTCCCGCTTTATCCCCCCATGCGTGGAAGTGCCCTATGCTCTCTAAGCTGTGTTTTTTAGATGTTTCAGGACACACCGTACACTTCTCCAGAGTGGATGTTGGCAATTTACATCCCGCCCATCAGTGTAGCAAGGCTCCCGTTTCTCCATGGCCTGTCCTGCATTTCTGGTTTTCACACTTTTTTCAGCATGGCCCTTTTGACCGATGGGAAGCGAGACTTCTTTGTAGCGCTGATTTGCCTTTCCAGGTTGCTTGGTTGGCCAAAAAGGGCGTATGCGTTTTTTCCTGAATATATTCAGGAAAAAACGCATACGCCCTTTTTGGCCAAGGGCATCATTGTCAACGTTTTGCCGCTTTTCATGTGCTTTAAAGGCGATTCGAATCTACCTCCTGAAATCTGTTTCCTGCAATTCTGCCTTGATTTCAAATCCTCTTCTTTGCCTTCCCTCAATATATTTGTGGACGAGAGTTATCATTTATAACTCTGCAGGTTTGTGAATTGCAGTGCCCTGAAGCTCCATTTTACACGTCGCTTTTTTGGGAGCCGGCCGCAAAAGCGCAGGATGGCGTCAGGCCCTGTTCTTGTTCCGGGGGGCAGGCTGAGCCTGTGGTTAATTCTTCTTCCTGATGGGAAAATAGAGTGACCTGTGCCTGTCCCAACACCAAGACCTAGTCTCTCATTGGTTCCCCGTCTTCCCGTTCATCCTCAGGACAAATTGCAACCTGTACGGAACAGGAGGTTAAAGGTGCTGATGCTCCAAGTAGGGAGATTGCTAGTAAAGTGGCTGGAATGGCGAACCCGAGCACAAGGAGATGAGAAATGAGGTGCGTTTTAGAAACCTTTCCCCATCACACGGTGTACCATCTTCTGGGTTTCTCATGCATGTTTTCGATGTAGGAAGATGCCCTTGAACCTGGAGATTTGGGACCCATGCGATGGGTAGCACGCAGTATTACTTTAAAGGGTCTGCGTTTGCTCACCCAACCTCACCAAACCTCTCAGCCCCAAGAGTGTCCACCCTTATGTCTCATCCAGCTGTGGGTCTAGATATGGTCAATCCAGGTTGCATCACAGCCCCTGAACGAATTGTGTAAGAATTTCTCTCTCTTTCCCTGTCTTTGTTTCATGGGTTTTTAAAAGTAATTTATTTTTATAATGGGGTTTAGCTGCTTTTCACGGCTGTGTTTAGGCCGCTTTACACCCACTTGACACACTAACAGAGAGATATCAATACATAGGTTTTAAGATTATTACTGCTCAGATATATTCTTGTGCGGTGAATCGGGCGTGTTGAGTCCAGTTCTCTGAGCAAGGAGTAGGTCTTGTCTATTACATATTGTGTTTATGGAACGGTATCTGAGCTAATTTGAAACTCTTGTTTTATGTATCACCCCACCTCACCTTTCCCGTTAAGCAGCCATAGTGTGTTTTCTGCATGTGTGACTCTGTTCTGTTTTGTAATTCAGTTCAAGTGTAACGGTTTTTACATTCCCTCTATAAGTGACACCTTATGAGAAGTGTCCTTTTCTGTGTGACTTATTTCACTTAGAATCGTCTTACCTAAATCCACTCATCATGCTGCTACTAGCCTTATGACATTGATTTCATGGCTGAGTGATATTCCATTGTACATAAGGACCACAACTTTTTTATCCATTTTTCGCTTTCCTGGGATATTTAAGGTGGAAGGAAGTGGAGGTCCTTGTCAACAGAGCAGCCCTAAACTTTGGGGTGCTTGTGTCTTGCTGATTTTCAATTTTCCCGCTTTATCCCCCCATGCGTGGAAGTGCCCTATGCTCTCTAAGCTGTGTTTTTTAGATGTTTCAGGACACACCGTACACTTCTCCAGAGTGGCTGTTGGCAATTTACATCCCGCCCATCAGTGTAGCAAGGCTCCCATTTCTCCATGGCCTGTCCTGCATTTCTGGTTTTGACACTTTTTTCAGCATGGCCCTTTTGACCGATGGGAAGCGAGACTTCTTTGTAGCGCTGATTTGCCTTTCCAGGTTGCTTGGTTGGCCAAAAAGGGCGTATGCGTTTTTTCCTGAATATATTCAGGAAAAAACGCATACGCCCTCTTTGACCAAGGGCATCATTGTCAACGTTTTGCCGCTTTTCATGTGCTTTAAAGGCGATTCGAATCTACCTCCTGAAATCTGTTTCCTGCAATTCTGCCTTGATTTCAATTCCTCGTCTTTGCCTTCCCTCAATGAATTTGTGGACGAGAGTTGTCATTTATAACTGTGCAGGTTTGTGAATTGCAGTGCCCTGAAGCTCCATTTTACAACTCATTTTTTTGGGAGGTGGCCGCAAAAGCGCAGGATGGCTTCAGGCCCTGTTCTGGTTCCGGGGGGCAGGCTGAGCCTGTGGTTAATTCTTCTTCCTGATGGGAAAATAGAGTGACCTGTGCCTGTCCCAACACCAAGACCTAGTCTCTCATTGCTTCCCCGTCTTCCCGTTCATCCTCAGGACAAATTGCAACCTGTACGGAACAGGAGGTTAAAGGTGCTGATGCTCCAAGTAGGGAGATTGCTAGTAAAGTGGCTGGAATGGCGAACCCGAGCACAAGGAGATGAGAAATGAGGTACGTTTTAGAAACCTTTCCCCATCACACGGTGTACCATCTTCTGGGTTTCTCATGCATATTTTCGATGTAGGAAGATGCCCTTGAACCTGGAGGTTTGGGACCCATGGGATGGGTAGCACGCAGTATTACTTTAAAGGGTCTGTGTTTGCGCACCCAACATCACCAAACCTCTCAGCCCCAAGAGTGTCCACCCTTATGTCTCATCCAGCTGTGGGTCTAGATATGGTCAATCCAGGTTGCATCACAGCCCCTGAACGAAATGTGTAAGAATTTCTCTCTCTTTCACTGTCTTTGTTTCATGGGTTTTTAAAAGTAATTTATTTTTTAATGGGGTTTAGCTGCTTTTCACGGCTGTGTTTATGCCGCTTTACACCCACTGGACACACTAACAGAGAGATATCAATACATAGGTTTTAAGATTCTTACTAGTCAGATATATTCTTGTGTGGTGAATAGGGCGTGTTGAGTCCAGTTCTCTGAGCTAGGAGGAGGTCTTGTCTATTACATCTTGGGTTTATGGAACGGTATCTGAGCTAATTTGAAACCCTTGTTTTATGTATCACCCCACCTCACCTTTCCCGTTAAGCAGCCATAGTGTGTTTTCTGCATGTGTGACTCTGTTCTGTTTTGTAATTCAGTTCAAGTGTAACGGTTTTTACATTCCCTCTATAAGTGACACCTTATGAGAAGTGTCCTTTTCTGTGTGACTTATTTCACTTAGAATCGTCTTACCTAAATCCACTCATCATGCTGCTACTAGCCTTATGACATTGATTTCATGGCTGAGTGATATTCCATTGTACATAAGGACCACAACTTTTTTATCCATTTTTCGCTTTCCTGGGATATTTAAGGTGGAAGGAAGTGGAGGTCCTTGTCAACAGAGCAGCCCTAAACTTTGGGGTGCTTGTGTCTTGCTGATTTTCAATTTTCCCGCTTTATCCCCCCATGCGTGGAAGTGCCCTATGCTCTCTAAGCTGTGTTTTTTAGATGTTTCAGGACACACCGTACACTTCTCCAGAGTGGCTGTTGGCAATTTACATCCCGCCCATCAGTGTAGCAAGGCTCCCGTTTCTCCATGGCCTGTCCTGCATTTCTGGTTTTGACACTTTTTTCAGCATGGCCCTTTTGACCGATGGGAAGCGAGACTTCTTTGTAGCGCTGATTTGCCTTTCCAGGTTGCTTGGTTGGCCAAAAAGGGCGTATGCGTTTTTTCCTGAATATATTCAGGAAAAAACGCATACGCCCTTTTTGGCCAAGGGCATCATTGTCAACGTTTTGCCGCTTTTCATGTGCTTTAAAGGCGATTCGAATCTACCTCCTGAAATCTGTTTCCTGCAATTCTGCCTTTCTTTCAATTCCTCGTCTTTGCCTTCCCTCAATGTATTTGTGGACGAGAGTTGTCATTTATAACTGTGCAGGTTTGTGAATTGCAGTGCCCTGAAGCTCCATTTTACAACTCGTTTTTTTGGGAGGTGGCCGCAAAAGCGCAGGATGGCTTCAGGCCCTGTTCTGGTTCCGGGGGGCAGGCTGAGCCTGTGGTTAATTCTTCTTCCTGATGGGAAAATAGAGTGACCTGTGCCTGTCCCAACACCAAGACCTAGTCTCTCATTGCTTCCCCGTCTTCCCGTTCATCCTCAGGACAAATTGCAACCTGTACGGAACAGGAGGTTAAATGTGCTGATGCTCCAAGTAGGGAGATTGCTAGTAAAGTGGCTGGAATGGCGAACCCGAGCACAAGGAGATGAGAAATGAGGTGCGTTTTAGAAACCTTTCCCCATCACACAGTGTACCATCTTCTGGGTTTCTCATGCATGTTTTCGATGTAGGAAGATGCCCTTGAACCTGGAGATTTGGGACCCATGCGATGGGTAGCACGCAGTATTACTTTAAAGGGTCTGCGTTTGCTCACCCAACCTCACCAAACCTCTCAGCCCCAAGAGTGTCCACCCTTATGTCTCATCCAGCTGTGGGTCTAGATATGGTCAATCCAGGTTGCATCACAGCCCCTGAACAAATTGTGTAAGAATTTCTCTCTCTTTCCCTGTCTTTGTTTCATGGGTTTTTAAAAGTAATTTATTTTTATAATGGGGTTTAGCTGCTTTTCACGGCTGTGTTTAGGCCGCTTTACACCCACTTGACACACTAACAGAGAGATATCAATACATAGGTTTTAAGATTATTACTGGTCAGATATATTCTTGTGCGGTGAATCGGGCGTGTTGAGTCCAGTTCTCTGAGCAAGGAGTAGGTCTTGTCTATTACATATTGGGTTTATGGAACGGTATCTGAGCTAATTTGAAACTCTTGTTTTATGTATCACCCCACCTCACCTTTCCCGTTAAGCAGCCATAGTGTGTTTTCTGCATGTGTGACTCTGTTCTGTTTTGTAATTCAGTTCAAGTGTAACGGTTTTTACATTCCCTCTATAAGTGACACCTTATGAGAAGTGTCCTTTTCTGTGTGACTTATTTCACTTAGAATCGTCTTACCTAAATCCACTCATCATGCTGCTACTAGCCTTATGACATTGATTTCATGGCTGAGTGATATTCCATTGTACATAAAGACCACAACTTTTTTATCCATTTTTCGCTTTCCTGGGATATTTAAGGTGGAAGGAAGTGGAGGTCCTTGTCAACAGAGCAGCCCTAAACTTTGGGGTGCTTGTGTCTTGCTGATTTTCAATTTTCCCGCTTTATCCCCCCATGCGTGGAAGTGCCCTATGCTCTCTAAGCTGTGTTTTTTAGATGTTTCAGGACACACCGTACACTTCTCCAGAGTGGATGTTGGCAATTTACATCCCGCCCATCAGTGTAGCAAGGCTCCCGTTTCTCCATGGCCTGTCCTGCATTTCTGGTTTTCACACTTTTTTCAGCATGGCCCTTTTGACCGATGGGAAGCGAGACTTCTTTGTAGCGCTGATTTGCCTTTCCAGGTTGCTTGGTTGGCCAAAAAGGGCGTATGCGTTTTTTCCTGAATATATTCAGGAAAAAACGCATACGCCCTTTTTGGCCAAGGGCATCATTGTCAACGTTTTGCCGCTTTTCATGTGCTTTAAAGGCGATTCGAATCTACCTCCTGAAATCTGTTTCCTGCAATTCTGCCTTGATTTCAAATCCTCTTCTTTGCCTTCCCTCAATATATTTGTGGACGAGAGTTATCATTTATAACTCTGCAGGTTTGTGAATTGCAGTGCCCTGAAGCTCCATTTTACACGTCGCTTTTTTGGGAGCCGGCCGCAAAAGCGCAGGATGGCGTCAGGCCCTGTTCTTGTTCCGGGGGGCAGGCTGAGCCTGTGGTTAATTCTTCTTCCTGATGGGAAAATAGAGTGACCTGTGCCTGTCCCAACACCAAGACCTAGTCTCTCATTGGTTCCCCGTCTTCCCGTTCATCCTCAGGACAAATTGCAACCTGTACGGAACAGGAGGTTAAAGGTGCTGATGCTCCAAGTAGGGAGATTGCTAGTAAAGTGGCTGGAATGGCGAACCCGAGCACAAGGAGATGAGAAATGAGGTGCGTTTTAGAAACCTTTCCCCATCACACGGTGTACCATCTTCTGGGTTTCTCATGCATGTTTTCGATGTAGGAAGATGCCCTTGAACCTGGAGATTTGGGACCCATGCGATGGGTAGCACGCAGTATTACTTTAAAGGGTCTGCGTTTGCTCACCCAACCTCACCAAACCTCTCAGCCCCAAGAGTGTCCACCCTTATGTCTCATCCAGCTGTGGGTCTAGATATGGTCAATCCAGGTTGCATCACAGCCCCTGAACGAATTGTGTAAGAATTTCTCTCTCTTTCCCTGTCTTTGTTTCATGGGTTTTTAAAAGTAATTTATTTTTATAATGGGGTTTAGCTGCTTTTCACGGCTGTGTTTATGCCTCTTTACACCCACTTGACACACTAACAGAGAGATATCAATACATAGGTTTTAAGATTATTACTGGTCAGATATATTCTTGTGCGGTGAATCGGGCGTGTTGAGTCCAGTTCTCTGAGCAAGGAGTAGGTCTTGTCTATTACATATTGGGTTTATGGAACGGTATCTGAACTAATTTGAAACTCTTGTTTTATGTATCACCCCACCTCACCTTTCCCGTTAAGCAGCCATAGTGTGTTTTCTGCATGTGTGACTCTGTTCTGTTTTGTAATTCAGTTCAAGTGTAACGGTTTTTACATTCCCTCTATAAGTGACACCTTATGAGAAGTGTCCTTTTCTGTGTGACTTATTTCACTTAGAATCGTCTTACCTAAATCCACTCATCATGCTGCTACTAGCCTTATGACATTGATTTCATGGCTGAGTGATATTCCATTGTACATAAGGACCACGACTTTTTTATCCATTTTTCGCTTTCCTGGGATATTTAAGGTGGAAGGAAGTGGAGGTCCTTGTCAACAGAGCAGCCCTAAACTTTGGGGTGCTTGTGTCTTGCTGATTTTCAATTTTCCCGCTTTATCCCCCCATGCGTGGAAGTGCCCTATGCTCTCTAAGCTGTGTTTTTTAGATGTTTCAGGACACACCGTACACTTCTCCAGAGTGGCTGTTGGCAATTTACATCCCGCCCATCAGTGTAGCAAGGCTCCCGTTTCTCCATGGCCTGTCCTGCATTTCTGGTTTTGACACTTTTTTCAGCATGGCCCTTTTGACCGATGGGAAGCGAGACTTCTTTGTCGCGCTGATTTGCCTTTCCAGGTTGCTTGGTTGGCCAAAAAGGGCGTATGCGTTTTTTCCTGAATATATTCAGGAAAAAACGCATACGCCCTTTTTGGCCAAGGGCATCATTGTCAACGTTTTGCCGCTTTTCATGTGCTTTAAAGGCGATTCGAATCTACCTCCTGAAATCTGTTTCCTGCAATTCTGCCTTGATTTCAAATCCTCTTCTTTGCCTTCCCTCAATATATTTGTGGACGAGAGTTATCATTTATAACTCTGCAGGTTTGTGAATTGCAGTGCCCTGAAGCTCCATTTTACACGTCGCTTTTTTGGGAGCCGGCCGCAAAAGCGCAGGATGGCTTCAGGCCCTGTTCTGGTTCCGGGGGGCAGGCTGAGCCTGTGGTTAATTCTTCTTCCTGATGGGAAAATAGAGTGACCTGTGCCTGTCCCAACACCAAGACCTAGTCTCTCATTGGTTCCCCGTCTTCCCGTTCATCCTCAGGACAAATTGCAACCTGTACGGAACAGGAGGTTAAAGGTGCTGATGCTCCAAGTAGGGAGATTGCTAGTAAAGTGGCTGGAATGGCGAACCCGAGCACAAGGAGATGAGAAATGAGGTACGTTTTAGAAACCTTTCCCCATCACACGGTGTACCATCTTCTGGGTTTCTCATGCATGTTTTCGATGTAGGAAGATGCCCTTGAACCTGGAGATTTGGGACCCATGCGATGGGTAGCACACAGTATTACTTTAAAGGGTCTGCGTTTGCTCACCCAACGTCACCAAACCTCTCAGCCCCAAGAGTGTCCACCCTTATGTCTCATCCAGCTGTGGGTCTAGATATGGTCAATCCAGGTTGCATCACAGCCCCTGAACGAATTATGTAAGAATTTCTCTCTCTTTCACTGTCTTTGATTCATGGGTTTTTAAAAGTAATTTATTTTTTAATGGGGTTTAGCTGCTTTTCACGGCTGTGTTTATGCCGCTTTACACCCACTTGACACACTAACAGAGAGATATCAATACATAGGTTTTAAGATTATTACTAGTCAGATATATTCTTGTGCGGTGAATCGGGCGTGTTGAGTCCAGTTCTCTGAGCAAGGAGGAGGTCTTGTCTATTACATGTTGGGTTTATGGAACGGTATCTGAGCTAATATGAAACCCTTGTTTTATGTATCACCCCACCTCACCTTTCCCGTTAAGCAGCCATAGTGTGTTTTCTGCATGTGTGACTCTGTTCTGTTTTGTAATTCAGTTCAAGTGTAACGGTTTTTACATTCCCTCTATAAGTGACACCTTATGAGAAGTGTCCTTTTCTGTGTGACTTATTTCACTTAGAATTGTCGTACCTAAATCCACTCATCATGATGCTACTAGCCTTATGACATTGATTTCATGGCTGAGTGATATTCCATTGTACATAAGGACCTCAAATTTTTTATCCATTTTTCGCTTTCCTGGGATATTTAAGGTGGAATGAAGTGGAGGTCCTTGTCAACAGAGCAACCCTAAACTTTGGGGTGCTTGTGTCTTGCTGATTTTTAATTTTCCCACTTTATACCCCCATGCGTGGAAGTGCCCTATGTCTCTAAGTTGTGTTTTTTAGATGTTTAAGGACACACCGTACACTTCTCCAGAGTGGCTCTTGGCAATTTACATCCCGCCCATCAGTGTAGCAAGGCTCCCATTTCTCCATGGACTGTCCTGCATTTCTGGTTTTGACACTTTTTTCAGCATGGCCCTTTTGACCGATGGGAAGCGAGATTTCTTTGTAGCGCTGATTTGCTTTTCCAGGTTGCTTGGTTGGCCAAAAAGGGCGTATGCGTTTTTTCCTGAATATATTCAGGAAAAAATGCATACGCCCTTTTTGACCAAGGGCATCATTGTCAACGTTTTGCCGCTTTTCATGTGCTTTAAAGGCGAAACCTCCTGAAATCTGTTTCCTGCAAATCTGCCTTGATTTCATTTCCTCGTCTTTGCCTTCCCTCAATGTATTTGTACACGAGAGTTGTCATTTATAACTGTGCAGGTTTGTGAATTGCAGTGCCCTGAAGCTCCATTTTACAACTCGTTTTTTTGGGAGGTGGCCGCAAAAGCGCAGGATGGCTTCAGGCCCTGTTCTGGTTCCGGGGGGCAGGCTGAGCCTGTGGTTAATTCTTCTTCCTGATGGGAAAATAGAGTGACCTGTGCCTGTCCCAACACCAAGACCTAGTCTCTCATTGGTTCCCCGTCTTCCCGTTCATCCTCAGGACAAATTGCAACCTGTACGGAACAGGAGGTTAAAGGTGCTGATGCTCCAAGTAGGGAGATTGCTAGTAAAGTGGCTGGAATGGCGAACCCGAGCACAAGGAGATGAGAAATGAGGTACGTTTTAGAAACCTTTCCCCATCACACAGTGTACCATCTTCTGGGTTTCTCATGCATGTTTTCAATGTAGGAAGATGCCCTTGAACCTGGAGATTTGGGACCCATGCGATGGGTAGCACGCAGTATTACTTTAAAGGGTCTGCGTTTGCTCACCCAACGTCACCAAACCTCTCAGCAACAAGAGTGTCCTCCCATATGTCTCCTCCAGCTGTGGGTCTAGATATGGTCAATCCAGGTTGCATCACAGCCCCTGAACGAATTATGTAAGAATTTCTCTCTCTTTCACTGTCTTTGTTTCATGGGTTTTTAAAAGTAATTTATTTTTATACTGGGGTTTAGCTGCTTTTCACGGCTGTGTTTATGCCGCTTTACACCCACTTGACACAGTAACAGAGAGATATCAATACATAGGTTTTAAGATTCTTACTAGTCAGATATATTCTTGTGTGGTGAATAGGGCGTGTTGAGTCCAGTTCTCTGAGCTAGGAGGAGGTCTTGTCTATTACATCTTGGGTTTATGGAACGGTATCTGAGCTAATTTGAAACCCTTGTTTTATGTATCACCCCACCTCACCTTTCCCGTTAAGCAGCCATAGTGTGTTTTCTGCATGTGTGACTCTGTTCTGTTTTGTAATTCAGTTCAAGTGTAACGGTTTTTACATTCCCTCTATAAGTGACACCTTATGAGAAGTGTCCTTTTCTGTGTGACTTATTTCACTTAGAGTCGTCGTACCTAAATCCACTCATCATGCTGCTACTAGCCTTATGACATTGATTTCATGGCTGAGTGATATTCCATTGTACATAAGGACCACAACTTTTTTATCCATTTTTCTCTTTCCTGGGATATTTAAGGTGGAATGAAGTGGAGGTCCTTGTCAACAGAGCAGGCCTAAACTTTGGGGTGCTTGAGTCTTCCTGATTTTTAATTTTCCCACTTTATACCCCCATTCGTGGAAGTGCCCTATGTTCTCTAGCTGTGTTTTTTAGATGTTTCAGGACACACCGTACACTTCTCCAGAGTGGCTCTTGGCAATTTACATCCCGCCCATCAGTGTAGCAAGGCTCCCATTTCTCCATGGCCTGTCCTGCATTTCTGGTTTTGACACTTTTTTCAGCATGGCCCTTTTGACCGATGGGAAGCGAGACTTCTTTGTAGCGCTGATTTGCCTTTCCAGGTTGCTTGGTTGGCCAAAAAGGGCGTATGCTTTTTTTCCTGAATATATTCAGGAAAAAACGCATACGCCCTTTTTGACGAAGGGCATCATTGTCAACGTTTTGCCGCTTTTCATGTGCTTTAAAGGCGATTCGAATCTACCTCCTGAAATCTGTTTCCTGCAATTCTGCCTTGATTTCAATTCCTCGTCTTTGCCTTCCCTCAATGTATTTGTGGACGAGAGTTGTCATTTATAACTGTGCAGGTTTGTGAATTGCAGTGCCCTGAAGCTCCATTTTACAACTCGTTTTTTTGGGAGGTGGCCGCAAAAGCGCAGGATGGCTTCAGGCCCTGTTCTGGTTCCGGGGGGCAGGCTGAGCCTGTGGTTAATTCTTCTTCCTGATGGGAAAATAGAGTGACCTGTGCCTGTCCCAACACCAAGACCTAGTCTCTCATTGGTTCCCCGTCTTCCCGTTCATCCTCAGGACAAATTGCAACCTGTACGGAACAGGAGGTTAAAGGTGCTGATGCTCCAAGTAGGGAGATTGCTAGTAAAGTGGCTGGAATGGCGAACCCGAGCACAAGGAGATGAGAAATGAGGTACGTTTTAGAAACCTTTCCCCATCACACGGTGTACCATCTTCTGGGTTTCTCATGCATGTTTTCGATGTAGGAAGATGCCCTTGAACCTGGAGATTTGGGACCCATGCGATGGGTAGCACACAGTATTACTTTAAAGGGTCTGCGTTTGCTCACCCAACGTCACCAAACCTCTCAGCAACAAGAGTGTCCTCCCATATGTCTCCTCCAGCTGTGGGTCTAGATATGGTCAATCCAGGTTGCATCACAACCCCTGAACGAATTATGTAAGAATTTCTCTCTCTTTCACTGTCTTTGATTCATGGGTTTTTAAAAGTAATTTATTTTTTAATGGGGTTTAGCTGCTTTTCACGGCTGTGTTTATGCCGCTTTACACCCACTTGACACACTAACAGAGAGATATCAATACATAGGTTTTAAGATTATTACTAGTCAGATATATTCTTGTGCGGTGAATCGGGCGTGTTGAGTCCAGTTCTCTGAGCAAGGAGGAGGTCTTGTCTATTACATGTTGGGTTTATGGAACGGTATCTGAGCTAATATGAAACCCTTGTTTTATGTATCACCCCACCTCACCTTTCCCGTTAAGCAGCCATAGTGTGTTTTCTGCATGTGTGACTCTGTTCTGTTTTGTAATTCAGTTCAAGTGTAACGGTTTTTACATTCCCTCTATAAGTGACACCTTATGAGAAGTGTCCTTTTCTGTGTGACTTATTTCACTTAGAATTGTCGTACCTAAATCCACTCATCATGATGCTACTAGCCTTATGACATTGATTTCATGGCTGAGTGATATTCCATTGTACATAAGGACCTCAAATTTTTTATCCATTTTTCGCTTTCCTGGGATATTTAAGGTGGAATGAAGTGGAGGTCCTTGTCAACAGAGCAACCCTAAACTTTGGGGTGCTTGTGTCTTGCTGATTTTTAATTTTCCCACTTTATACCCCCATGCGTGGAAGTGCCCTATGTCTCTAAGTTGTGTTTTTTAGATGTTTAAGGACACACCGTACACTTCTCCAGAGTGGCTCTTGGCAATTTACATCCCGCCCATCAGTGTAGCAAGGCTCCCATTTCTCCATGGACTGTCCTGCATTTCTGGTTTTGACACTTTTTTCAGCATGGCCCTTTTGACCGATGGGAAGCGAGATTTCTTTGTAGCGCTGATTTGCTTTTCCAGGTTGCTTGGTTGGCCAAAAAGGGCGTATGCGTTTTTTCCTGAATATATTCAGGAAAAAATGCATACGCCCTTTTTGACCAAGGGCATCATTGTCAACGTTTTGCCGCTTTTCATGTGCTTTAAAGGCGATTCGAATCTACCTCCTGAAATCTGTTTCCTGCAAATCTGCCTTGATTTCATTTCCTCGTCTTTGCCTTCCCTCAATGTATTTGTACACGAGAGTTGTCATTTATAACTGTGCAGGTTTGTGAATTGCAGTGCCCTGAAGCTCCATTTTACAACTCGTTTTTTTGGGAGGTGGCCGCAAAAGCGCAGGATGGCTTCAGGCCCTGTTCTGGTTCCGGGGGGCAGCCTGAGCCTGTGGTTAATTCTTCTTCCTGATGGGAAAATAGAGTGACCTGTGCCTGTCCCAACACCAAGACCTAGTCTCTCATTGGTTCCCCGTCTTCCCGTTCATCCTCAGGACAAATTGCAACCTGTACGGAACAGGAGGTTAAAGGTGCTGATGCTCCAAGTAGGGAGATTGCTAGTAAAGTGGCTGGAATGGCGAACCCGAGCACAAGGAGATGAGAAATGAGGTACGTTTTAGAAACCTTTCCCCATCACACAGTGTACCATCTTCTGGGTTTCTCATGCATGTTTTCAATGTAGGAAGATGCCCTTGAACCTGGAGATTTGGGACCCATGCGATGGGTAGCACGCAGTATTACTTTAAAGGGTCTGCGTTTGCTCACCCAACGTCACCAAACCTCTCAGCAACAAGAGTGTCCTCCCATATGTCTCCTCCAGCTGTGGGTCTAGATATGGTCAATCCAGGTTGCATCACAGCCCCTGAACGAATTATGTAAGAATTTCTCTCTCTTTCACTGTCTTTGTTTCATGGGTTTTTAAAAGTAATTTATTTTTATACTGGGGTTTAGCTGCTTTTCACGGCTGTGTTTATGCCGCTTTACACCCACTTGACACAGTAACAGAGAGATATCAATACATAGGTTTTAAGATTCTTACTAGTCAGATATATTCTTGTGTGGTGAATAGGGCGTGTTGAGTCCAGTTCTCTGAGCTAGGAGGAGGTCTTGTCTATTACATCTTGGGTTTATGGAACGGTATCTGAGCTAATTTGAAACCCTTGTTTTATGTATCACCCCACCTCACCTTTCCCGTTAAGCAGCCATAGTGTGTTTTCTGCATGTGTGACTCTGTTCTGTTTTGTAATTCAGTTCAAGTGTAACGGTTTTTACATTCCCTCTATAAGTGACACCTTATGAGAAGTGTCCTTTTCTGTGTGACTTATTTCACTTAGAGTCGTCGTACCTAAATCCACTCATCATGCTGCTACTAGCCTTATGACATTGATTTCATGGCTGAGTGATATTCCATTGTACATAAGGACCACAACTTTTTTATCCATTTTTCTCTTTCCTGGGATATTTAAGGTGGAATGAAGTGGAGGTCCTTGTCAACAGAGCAGGCCTAAACTTTGGGGTGCTTGAGTCTTCCTGATTTTTAATTTTCCCACTTTATACCCCCATTCGTGGAAGTGCCCTATGTTCTCTAGCTGTGTTTTTTAGATGTTTCAGGACACACCGTACACTTCTCCAGAGTGGCTCTTGGCAATTTACATCCCGCCCATCAGTGTAGCAAGGCTCCCATTTCTCCATGGCCTGTCCTGCATTTCTGGTTTTGACACTTTTTTCAGCATGGCCCTTTTGACCGATGGGAAGCGAGACTTCTTTGTAGCGCTGATTTGCCTTTCCAGGTTGCTTGGTTGGCCAAAAAGGGCGTATGCGTTTTTTCCTGAATATATTCAGGAAAAAACGCATACGCCCTTTTTGACGAAGGGCATCATTGTCAACGTTTTGCCGCTTTTCATGTGCTTTAAAGGCGATTCGAATCTACCTCCTGAAATCTGTTTCCTGCAATTCTGCCTTGATTTCAATTCCTCGTCTTTGCCTTCCCTCAATGTATTTGTGGACGAGAGTTGTCATTTATAACTGTGCAGGTTTGTGAATTGCAGTGCCCTGAAGCTCCATTTTACAACTCGTTTTTTTGGGAGGTGGCCGCAAAAGCGCAGGATGGCTTCAGGCCCTGTTCTGGTTCCGGGGGGCAGGCTGAGCCTGTGGTTAATTCTTCTTCCTGATGGGAAAATAGAGTGACCTGTGCCTGTCCCAACACCAAGACCTAGTCTCTCATTGGTTCCCCGTCTTCCCGTTCATCCTCAGGACAAATTGCAACCTGTACGGAACAGGAGGTTAAAGGTGCTGATGCTCCAAGTAGGGAGATTGCTAGTAAAGTGGCTGGAATGGCGAACCCGAGCACAAGGAGATGAGAAATGAGGTACGTTTTAGAAACCTTTCCCCATCACACGGTGTACCATCTTCTGGGTTTCTCATGCATGTTTTCGATGTAGGAAGATGCCCTTGAACCTGGAGATTTGGGACCCATGCGATGGGTAGCACACAGTATTACTTTAAAGGGTCTGCGTTTGCTCACCCAACGTCACCAAACCTCTCAGCAACAAGAGTGTCCTCCCATATGTCTCCTCCAGCTGTGGGTCTAGATATGGTCAATCCAGGTTGCATCACAACCCCTGAACGAATTATGTAAGAATTTCTCTCTCTTTCACTGTCTTTGATTCATGGGTTTTTAAAAGTAATTTATTTTTTAATGGGGTTTAGCTGCTTTTCACGGCTGTGTTTATGCCGCTTTACACCCACTTGACACACTAACAGAGAGATATCAATACATAGGTTTTAAGATTATTACTAGTCAGATATATTCTTGTGCGGTGAATCGGGCGTGTTGAGTCCAGTTCTCTGAGCAAGGAGGAGGTCTTGTCTATTACATGTTGGGTTTATGGAACGGTATCTGAGCTAATATGAAACCCTTGTTTTATGTATCACCCCACCTCACCTTTCCCGTTAAGCAGCCATAGTGTGTTTTCTGCATGTGTGACTCTGTTCTGTTTTGTAATTCAGTTCAAGTGTAACGGTTTTTACATTCCCTCTATAAGTGACACCTTATGAGAAGTGTCCTTTTCTGTGTGACTTATTTCACTTAGAATTGTCGTACCTAAATCCACTCATCATGATGCTACTAGCCTTATGACATTGATTTCATGGCTGAGTGATATTCCATTGTACATAAGGACCTCAAATTTTTTATCCATTTTTCGCTTTCCTGGGATATTTAAGGTGGAATGAAGTGGAGGTCCTTGTCAACAGAGCAACCCTAAACTTTGGGGTGCTTGTGTCTTGCTGATTTTTAATTTTCCCACTTTATACCCCCATGCGTGGAAGTGCCCTATGTCTCTAAGTTGTGTTTTTTAGATGTTTAAGGACACACCGTACACTTCTCCAGAGTGGCTCTTGGCAATTTACATCCCGCCCATCAGTGTAGCAAGGCTCCCATTTCTCCATGGACTGTCCTGCATTTCTGGTTTTGACACTTTTTTCAGCATGGCCCTTTTGACCGATGGGAAGCGAGATTTCTTTGTAGCGCTGATTTGCTTTTCCAGGTTGCTTGGTTGGCCAAAAAGGGCGTATGCGTTTTTTCCTGAATATATTCAGGAAAAAATGCATACGCCCTTTTTGACCAAGGGCATCATTGTCAACGTTTTGCCGCTTTTCATGTGCTTTAAAGGCGAAACCTCCTGAAATCTGTTTCCTGCAAATCTGCCTTGATTTCATTTCCTCGTCTTTGCCTTCCCTCAATGTATTTGTACACGAGAGTTGTCATTTATAACTGTGCAGGTTTGTGAATTGCAGTGCCCTGAAGCTCCATTTTACAACTCGTTTTTTTGGGAGGTGGCCGCAAAAGCGCAGGATGGCTTCAGGCCCTGTTCTGGTTCCGGGGGGCAGGCTGAGCCTGTGGTTAATTCTTCTTCCTGATGGGAAAATAGAGTGACCTGTGCCTGTCCCAACACCAAGACCTAGTCTCTCATTGGTTCCCCGTCTTCCCGTTCATCCTCAGGACAAATTGCAACCTGTACGGAACAGGAGGTTAAAGGTGCTGATGCTCCAAGTAGGGAGATTGCTAGTAAAGTGGCTGGAATGGCGAACCCGAGCACAAGGAGATGAGAAATGAGGTACGTTTTAGAAACCTTTCCCCATCACACAGTGTACCATCTTCTGGGTTTCTCATGCATGTTTTCAATGTAGGAAGATGCCCTTGAACCTGGAGATTTGGGACCCATGCGATGGGTAGCACGCAGTATTACTTTAAAGGGTCTGCGTTTGCTCACCCAACCTCACCAAACCTCTCAGCAACAAGAGTGTCCTCCCATATGTCTCCTCCAGCTGTGGGTCTAGATATGGTCAATCCAGGTTGCATCACAACCCCTGAACGAATTATGTAAGAATTTCTCTCTCTTTCACTGTCTTTGTTTCATGGGTTTTTAAAAGTAATTTATTTGTTAATGGGGTTTAGCTGCTTTTCACGGCTGTGTTTATGCTGCTTTACACCCACTTGACACACTAACAGAGAGATATCAATACATAGGTTTTAAGATTATTACTAGTCAGATATATTCTTGTGCGGTGAATCGGGCGTGTTGAGTCCAGTTCTCTGAGCAAGGAGTAGGTCTTGTCTATTACATATTGGGTTTATGGAACGGTATCTGAGCTAATTTGAAACTCTTGTTTTATGTATCACCCCACCTCACCTTTCCCGTTAAGCAGCCATAGTGTGTTTTCTGCATGTGTGACTCTGTTCTGTTTTGTAATTCAGTTCAAGTGTAACGGTTTTTACATTCCCTCTATAAGTGACACCTTATGAGAAGTGTCCTTTTCTGTGTGACTTATTTCACTTAGAATCGTCGTACCTAAATCCACTCATCATGCTGCTACTAGCCTTATGACATTGATTTCATGGCTGAGTGATATTCCATTGTACATAAGGACCACAACTTTTTTATCCATTTTTCTCTTTCCTGGGATATTTAAGGTGGAATGAAGTGGAGGTCCTTGTCAACAGAGCAGGCCTAAACTTTGGGGTGCTTGAGTCTTCCTGATTTTTAATTTTCCCACTTTATACCCCCATTCGTGGAAGTGCCCTATGTTCTCTAGCTGTGTTTTTTAGATGTTTCAGGACACACCGTACACTTCTCCAGAGTGGCTCTTGGCAATTTACATCCCGCCCATCAGTGTAGCAAGGCTCCCATTTCTCCATGGCCTGTCCTGCATTTCTGGTTTTGACACTTTTTTCAGCATGGCCCTTTTGACCGATGGGAAGCGAGACTTCTTTGTAGCGCTGATTTGCCTTTCCAGGTTGCTTGGTTGGCCAAAAAGGGCGTATGCGTTTTTTCCTGAATATATTCAGGAAAAAATGCATACGCCCTTTTTGGCCAAGGGCATCATTGTCAACGTTTTGCCGCTTTTCATGTGCTTTAAAGGCGATTCGAATCTACCTCCTGAAATCTGTTTCCTGCAATTCTGCCTTGATTTCAATTCCTCGTCTTTGCCTTCCCTCAATGTATTTGTGGACGAGAGTTGTCATTTATAACTGTGCAGGTTTGTGAATTGCTGTGCCCTGAAGCTCCATTTTACAACTCGTTTTTTTGGGAGGTGGCCGCAAAATCGCAGGATGGCTTCAGGCCCTGTTCTGGTTCCGGGGGGCAGGCTGAGCCTGTGGTTAATTCTTCTTCCTGATGGGAAAATAGAGTGACCTGTGCCTGTCCCAACCCCAAGAGCTAGTCTCTCATGGGTTCCCCGTCTTCCCGTTCATCCTCAGGACAAATTGCAACCTGTACGGAACAGGAGGTTAAAGGTGCTGATGCTCCAAGTAGGGAGATTGCTAGTAAAGTGGCTGGAATGGCGAACCCGAGCACAAGGAGATGAGAAATGAGGTGCGTTTTAGAAACCTTTCCCCATCACACGGTGTACCATCTTCTGGGTTTCTCATGCATGTTTTCGATGTAGGAAGATGCCCTTGAACCTGGAGATTTGGGACCCATGCGATGGGTAGCACGCAGTATTACTTTAAAGGGTCTGCGTTTGCTCACCCAACGTCACCAAACCTCTCAGCAACAAGAGTGTCCTCCCATATGTCTCCTCCAGCTGTGGGTCTAGATATGGTCAATCCAGGTTGCATCACAACCCCTGAACGAATTATGTATGAATTTCTCTCTCTTTCACTGTCTTTGTTTCATGGGTTTTTAAAAGTAATTTATTTGTTAATGGGGTTTAGCTGCTTTTCACGGCTGTGTTTATGCTGCTTTACACCCACTTGACACACTAACAGAGAGATATCAATACATAGGTTTTAAGATTATTACTAGTCAGATATATTCTTGTGCGGTGAATCGGGCGTGTTGAGTCCAGTTCTCTGAGCAAGGAGTAGGTCTTGTCTATTACATATTGGGTTTATGGAACGGTATCTGAGCTAATTTGAAACTCTTGTTTTATGTATCACCCCACCTCACCTTTCCCGTTAAGCAGCCATAGTGTGTTTTCTGCATGTGTGACTCTGTTCTGTTTTGTAATTCAGTTCAAGTGTAACGGTTTTTACATTCCCTCTATAAGTGACACCTTATGAGAAGTGTCCTTTTCTGTGTGACTTATTTCACTTAGAATTGTCGTACCTAAATCCACTCATCATGATGCTACTAGCCTTATGACATTGATTTCATGGCTGAGTGATATTCCATTGTACATAAGGACCTCAAATTTTTTATCCATTTTTCGCTTTCCTGGGATATTTAAGGTAGAATGAAGTGGAGGTCCTTGTCAACAGAGCAGCCCTAAACTTTGGGGTGCTTGTGTCTTGCTGATTTTTAATTTTCCCACTTTATACCCCCATGCGTGGAAGTGCCCTATGCTCTCTAAGCTGTGTTTTTTAGATGTTTCAGGACACACCGTACACTTCTCCAGAGTGACTCTTGGCAATTTACATCCCGCCCATCAGTGTAGCAAGGCTCCCATTTCTCCATGGCCTGTCCTGCATTTCTGGTTTTGACACTTTTTTCAGCATGGCCCTTTTGACCGATGGGAAGCGAGACTTCTTTGTCGCGCTGATTTGCCTTTCCAGGTTGCTTGGTTGGCCAAAAAGGGCGTATGCGTTTTTTCCTGAATATATTCAGGAAAAAACGCATACGCCCTTTTTGGCCAAGGGCATCATTGTCAACGTTTTGCCGCTTTTCATGTGCTTTAAAGGCGATTCGAATCTACCTCCTGAAATCTGTTTCCTGCAATTCTGCCTTGATTTCAATTCCTCGTCTTTGCCTTCCCTCAATGTATTTTTGGACGAGAGTTGTCATTTATAACTGTGCAGGTTTGTGAATTGCAGTGCCCTGAATCTCCATTTTACAACTCGTTTTTTTGGGAAGTGGCCGCAAAATCGCAGGATGGCTTCAGGCCCTGTTCTGGTTCCGGGGGGCAGGCTGAGCCTGTGGTTAATTCTTCTTCCTGATGGGAAAATAGAGTGACCTGTGCCTGTCCCAACACCAAGACCTAGTCTCTCATTGGTTCCCCGTCTTCCCGTTCATCCTCAGGACAAATTGCAACCTGTACGGAACAGGAGGTTAAAGGTGCTGATGCTCCAAGTAGGGAGATTGCTAGTAAAGTGGCTGGAATGGCGAACCCGAGCACAAGGAGATGAGAAATGAGGTGCGTTTTAGAAACCTTTCCCCATCACACGGTGTACCATCTTCTGGGTTTCTCATGCATGTTTTCGATGTAGGAAGATGCCCTTGAACCTGGAGATTTGGGACCCATGCGATGGGTAGCACGCAGTATTACTTTAAAGGGTCTGCGTTTGCTCACCCAACGTCACCAAACCTCTCAGCAACAAGAGTGTCCTCCCATATGTCTCCTCCAGCTGTGGGTCTAGATATGGTCAATCCAGGTTGCATCACAACCCCTGAACGAATTATGTAAGAATTTCTCTCTCTTTCACTCTCTTTGTTTCATGGGTTTTTAAAAGTAATTTATTTTTTAATGGGGTTTAGCTGCTTTTCACGGCTGTGTTTATGCCGCTTTACACCCACTTGACACACTAACAGAGAGATATCAATACATAGGTTTTAAGATTATTACTAGTCAGATATATTCTTGTGCGGTGAATCGGGCGTGTTGAGTCCAGTTCTCTGAGCAAGGAGGAGGTCTTGTCTATTACATATTGGGTTTATGGAACGGTATCTGAGCTAATTTGAAACTCTTGTTTTATGTATCACCCCACCTCACCTTTCCCGTTAAGCAGCCATAGTGTGTTTTCTGCATGTGTGACTCTGTTCTGTTTTGTAATTCAGTTCAAGTGTAACGGTTTTTACATTCCCTCTATAAGTGACACCTTATGAGAAGTGTCCTTTTCTGTGTGACTTATTTCACTTAGAATTGTCGTACCTAAATCCACTCATCATGATGCTACTAGCCTTATGACATTGATTTCATGGCTGAGTGGTATTCCATTGTACATAAGGACCTCAAATTTTTTATCCATTTTTCGCTTTCCTGGGATATTTAAGGTGGAATGAAGTGGAGGTCCTTGTCAACAGAGCAGCCCTAAACTTTGGGGTGCTTGTGTCTTGCTGATTTTTAATTTTCCCACTTTATACCCCCATGCGTGGAAGTGCCCTATGCTCTCTAAGCTGTGTTTTTTAGATGTTTCAGGACACACCGTACACTTCTCCAGAGTGGCTCTTGGCAATTTACATCCCGCCCATCAGTGTAGCAAGGCTCCCATTTCTCCATGGCCTGTCCTGCATTTCTGGTTTTGACACTTTTTTCAGCATGGCCCTTTTGACCGATGGGAAGCGAGACTTCTTTGTAGCGCTGATTTGCCTTTCCAGGTTGCTTGGTTGGCCAAAAAGGGCGTATGCGTTTTTTCCTGAATATATTCAGGAAAAAATGCATACGCCCTTTTTGGCCAAGGGCATCATTGTCAACGTTTTGCCGCTTTTCATGTGCTTTAAAGGCGATTCGAATCTACCTCCTGAAATCTGTTTCCTGCAATTCTGCCTTGATTTCAATTCCTCGTCTTTGCCTTCCCTCAATGTATTTTTGGACGAGAGTTGTCATTTATAACTGTGCAGGTTTGTGAATTGCAGTGCCCTGAATCTCCATTTTACAACTCGTTTTTTTGGGAAGTGGCCGCAAAATCGCAGGATGGCTTCAGGCCCTGTTCTGGTTCCGGCTGGCAGGCTGAGCCTGTGGTTAATTCTTCTTCCTGATGGGAAAATAGAGTGACCTGTGCCTGTCCCAACACCAAGACCTAGTCTCTCATTGGTTCCCCGTCTTCCCGTTCATCCTCAGGACAAATTGCAACCTGTACGGAACAGGAGGTTAAAGGTGCTGATGCTCCAAGTAGGGAGATTGCTAGTAAAGTGGCTGGAATGGCGAACCCGAGCACAAAGAGATGAGAAATGAGGTACGTTTTAGAAACCTTTCCCCATCACACAGTGTACCATCTTCTGGATTTCTCATGCATGTTTTCAATGTAGAAAGATGCCCTTGAACCTGGAGATTTGGGACCCATGCGATGGGTAGCACGCAGTATTACTTTAAAGGGTCTGCGTTTGCTCACCCAACCTCACCAAACCTCTCAGCAACAAGAGTGTCCTCCCATATGTCTCCTCCAGCTGTGGGTCTAGATATGGTCAATCCAGGTTGCATCACAGCCCCTGAACGAATTGTGTAAGAATTTCTCTCTCTTTCACTGTCTTTGATTCATGGGTTTTTAAAAGTAATTTATTTTTTAATGGGGTTTAGCTGCTTTTCACGGCTGTGTTTATGCCGCTTTACACCCACTTGACACACTAACAGAGAGATATCAATACATAGGTTTTAAGATTATTACTAGTCAGATATATTCTTGTGCGGTGAATCGGGCGTGTTGAGTCCAGATCTCTGAGCAAGGAGTAGGTCTTGTCTATTACATATTGGGTTTATGGAACGGTATCTGAGCTAATTTGAAACTCTTGTTTTATGTATCACCCCACCTCACCTTTCCCGTTAAGCAGCCATAGTGTGTTTTCTGCATGTGTGACTCTGTTCTGTTTTGTAATTCAGTTCAAGTGTAACGGTTTTTACATTCCCTCTATAAGTGACACCTTATGAGAAGTGTCCTTTTCTGTGTGACTTATTTCACTTAGAATTGTCGTACCTAAATCCACTCATCATGATGCTACTAGCCTTATGACATTGATTTCATGGCTGAGTGATATTCCATTGTACATAAGGACCTCAAATTTTTTATCCATTTTTCGCTTTCCTGGGATATTTAAGGTGGAATGAAGTGGAGGTCCTTGTCAACAGAGCAGCCCTAAACTTTGGGGTGCTTGTATCTTGCTGATTTTTAATTTTCCCACTTTATACCCCCATGCGTGGAAGTGCCCTATGCTCTCTAAGCTGTGTTTTTTAGATGTTTCAGGACACACCGTACATTTCTCCAGAGTGGCTCTTGGCAATTTACATCCCGCCCATCAGTGTAGCAAGGCTCCCATTCCTCCATGGCCTATCCTGCATTTCTGGTTTTGACACTTTTTTCAGCATGGCCCTTTTGAACGATGGGAAGCGAGACTTCTTTGTAGCGCTGATTTGCCTTTCCAGGTTGCTTGGTTGGCCAACAAGGGCGTATGCGTTTTTTCCTGAATATATTCAGGAAAAAATGCATACGCCCTTTTTGGCCAAGGGCATCACTGTCAACGTTTTGCCGCTTTTCATGTGCTTTAAAGGCGATTCAAATCTACCTCCTGAAATCTGTTTCCTGCAATTCTGCCTTGATTTCAATTCCACGTCTTTGCCTTCCCTCAATGTATTTGTGGACGAGAGTTGTCATTTATAACTGTGCAGGTTTGTGAATTGCAGTGCCCTGAATCTCCATTTTACAACTCGTTTTTTTGGGAGGTGGCCGCAAAAGCGCAGGATGGCTTCAGGCCCTGTTCTGGTTCCGGGGGGCAGGCTGAGCCTGTGGTTAATTCTTCTTCCTGATGGGAAAATAGAGTGACCTGTGCCTGTCCCAACACCAAGACCTAGTCTCTCATTGGTTCCCCGTCTTCCCGTTCATCCTCAGGACAAATTGCAACCTGTACGGAACAGGAGGTTAAAGGTGCTGATGCTCCAAGTAGGGAGATTGCTAGTACAGTGGCTGGAATGGCGAACCCGAGCACAAGGAGATGAGAAATGAGGTACGTTTTAGAAACCTTTCCCCATCACACGGTGTACCATCTTCTGGGTTTCTCATGTATGTTTCCGATGTAGGAAGATGCCGTTGAACCTGTAGATTTGGGTCCCATGCGATGGGTAGCACGCAGTATTACTTTAAAGGGTCTGCGTTTGCTCACCCAACCTCACCAAACCTCTCAGCCCCAAGAGTGTCCACCCTTATGTCTCATCCAGCTGTGGGTCTAGATATGGTCAATCCAGGTTGCATCACAGCCCCTGAACGAATTATGTAAGAATTTCTCTCTCTTTCACTGTCTTTGTTTCATGGGTTTTTAAAAGTAATTTATTTGTTAATGGGGTTTAGCTGCTTTTCACGGCTGTGTTTATGCTGCTTTACACCCACTTGACACACTAACAGAGAGATATCAATACATAGGTTTTAAGATTATTACTAGTCAGATATATTCTTGTGCGGTGAATCGGGCGTGTTGAGTCCAGTTCTCTGAGCAAGGAGTAGGTCTTGTCTATTACATATTGGGTTTATGGAACGGTATCTGAGCTAATTTGAAACTCTTGTTTTATGTATCACCCCACCTCACCTTTCCCGTTAAGCAGCCATAGTGTGTTTTCTGCATGTGTGACTCTGTTCTGTTTTGTAATTCAGTTCAAGTGTAACGGTTTTTACATTCCCTCTATAAGTGACACCTTATGAGAAGTGTCCTTTTCTGTGTGACTTATTTCACTTAGAATTGTCGTACCTAAATCCACTCATCATGATGCTACTAGCCTTATGACATTGATTTCATGGCTGAGTGATATTCCATTGTACATAAGGACCTCTAATTTTTTATCCATTTTTCGCTTTCCTGGGATATTTAAGGTGGAATGAAGTGGAGGTCCTTGTCAACAGAGCAGCCCTAAACTTTGGGGTGCTTGTGTCTTGCTGATTTTTAATTTTCCCACTTTATACCCCCATGCGTGGAAGTGCCCTATGCTCTCTAAGCTGTGTTTTTTAGATGTTTCAGGACACACCGTACACTTCTCCAGAGTGGCTCTTGGCAATTTACATCCCGCCCATCAGTGTAGCAAGGCTCCCATTTCTCCATGGCCTGTCCTGCATTTCTGGTTTTGACACTTTTTTCAGCATGGCCCTTTTGACCGATGGGAAGCGAGACTTCTTTGTAGCGCTGATTTGCTTTTCCAGGTTGCTTGGTTGGCCAAAAAGGGCGTATGCGTTTTTTCCTGAATATATTCAGGAAAAAATGCATACGCCCTTTTTGACCAAGGGCATCATTGTCAACGTTTTGCCGCTTTTCATGTGCTTTAAAGGCGATTCGAATCTACCTCCTGAAATCTGTTTCCTGCAAATCTGCCTTGATTTCATTTCCTCGTCTTTGACTTCCCTCAATGTATTTGTACACGAGAGTTGTCATTTATAACTGTGCAGGTTTGTGAATTGCAGTGCCCTGAAGCTCCATTTTACAACTCGTTTTTTTGGGAGGTGGCCGCAAAAGCGCAGGATGGCTTCAGGCCCTGTTCTGGTTCCGGGGGGCAGGCTGAGCCTGTGGTTAATTCTTCTTCCTGATGGGAAAATAGAGTGACCTGTGCCTGTCCCAACACCAAGACCTAGTCTCTCATTGGTTCCCCGTCTTCCCGTTCATCCTCAGGACAAATTGCAACCTGTACGGAACAGGAGGTTAAAGGTGCTGATGCTCCAAGTAGGGAGATTGCTAGTAAAGTGGCTGGAATGGCGAACCCGAGCACAAGGAGATGAGAAATGAGGTGCGTTTTAGAAACCTTTCCCCATCACACGGTGTACCATCTTCTGGGTTTCTCATGCATGTTTTCGATGTAGGAAGATGCCCTTGAACCTGGAGATTTGGGACCCATGCGATGGGTAGCACGCAGTATTACTTTAAAGGGTCTGCGTTTGCTCACCCAACGTCACGAAACCTCTCAGCAACAAGAGTGTCCTCCCATATGTCTCCTCCAGCTGTGGGTCTAGATATGGTCAATCCAGGTTGCATCACAGCCCCTGAACGAATTGTGTAAGAATTTCTCTCTCTTTCACTGGCGTTGTTTCATGGGTTTTTAAAAGTAATTTATTTTTTAATGGGGTTTAGCTGCTTTTCACGGCTGTGTTTATGCCGCTTTACACCCACTTGACACACTAACAGAGAGATATCAATACATAGGTTTTAAGATTATTACTAGTCAGATATATTCTTGTGCGGTGAATCGGGCGTGTTGAGTCCAGATCTCTGAGCAAGGAGTAGGTCTTGTCTATTACATATTGGGTTTATGGAACGGTATCTGAGCTAATTTGAAACTCTTGTTTTATGTATCACCCCACCTCACCTTTCCCGTTAAGCAGCCATAGTGTGTTTTCTGCATGTGTGACTCTGTTCTGTTTTGTAATTCAGTTCAAGTGTAACGGTTTTTACATTCCCTCTATAAGTGACACCTTATGAGAAGTGTCCTTTTCTGTGTGACTTATTTCACTTAGAATTGTCGTACCTAAATCCACTCATCATGATGCTACTAGTCTTATGACATTGATTTCATGGCTGAGTGATATTCCATTGTACATAAGGACCACAACTTTTTTATCCATTTTTCGCTTTCCTGGGATATTTAAGGTGGAAGGAAGTGGAGGTCCTTGTCAACAGAGCAGCCCTAAACTTTGGGGTGCTTGTGTCTTGCTGATTTTCAATTTTCCCGCTTTATCCCCCCATGCGTGGAAGTGCCCTATGCTCTCTAAGCTGTGTTTTTTAGATGTTTAAGGACACACCGTACACTTCTCCAGAGTGGCTGTTGGCAATTTACATCCCGCCCATCAGTGTAGCAAGGCTCCCATTTCTCCATGGCCTGTCCTGCATTTCTGGTTTTGACACTTTTTTCAGCATGGCCCTTTTAACCGATGGGAAGCGAGACTTCTTTGTAGCGCTGATTTGCCTTTCCAGGTTGCTTGGTTGGCCAAAAAGGGCGTATGCGTTTTTTCCTGAATATATTCAGGAAAAAACGCATACGCCCTTTTTGGCCAAGGGCATCATTGTCAACGATTTGCCGCTTTTCATGTGCTTTAAAGGCGATTCGAATCTACCTCCTGAAATCTGTTTCCTGCAAATCTGCCTTGATTTCAATTCCTCGTCTTTGCCTTCCCTCAATGTATTTGTAGACGAGAGTTGTCATTTATAACTGTGCAGGTTTGTGAATTGCAGTGCCCTGAACCTCCATTTTACAACTCGTTTTGTTGGGAGGTGGCCGCAAAAGCGCAGGATGGCTTCAGGCCCTGTTCTGGTTCCGGGGGGCAGGCTGAGACTGTGGTTAATTCTTCTTCCTGATGGGAAAATAGAGTGACCTGTGCCTGTCCCAACACCAAGACCTAGTCTCTCATTGCTTCCCCGTCTTCCCGTTCATCCTCAGGACAAATTGCAACCTGTACGGAACAGGAGGTTAAAGGTGCTGATGCTCCAAGTAGGGAGATTGCTAGTAAAGTGGCTGGAATGGTGAACCCGAGAACAAGGAGATGAGAAATGAGGTGCGTTTTAGAAACCTTTCCCCATCACACGGTGTACCATCTTCTGGGTTTCTCATGCATGTTTTCGATGTAGGAAGATGCCCTTGAACCTGGAGATTTGGGACCCATGCGATGGGTAGCATGCAGTATTACTTTAAAGGGTCTGCGTTTGCTCACCCAACGTCACCAAACCTCTCAGCCCCAAGAGTGTCCACCCTTATGTCTCATTCAGCTGTGGGTCTAGATATGGTCAATCCAGGTTGCATCACAGCCCCTGAACGAAATGTGTAAGAATTTCTCTCTCTTTCCCTGTCTTTGTTTCATGGGTTTTTAAAAGTAATTTATTTTTATAATGGGGTTTAGCTGCTTTTCACGGCTGTGTTTATGCCGCTTTACACCCGCTTGACACACTAACAGAGAGATATCAATACATAGGTTTTAAGATTATTACTAGTCAGATATATTCTTGTGCGGTGAATCGGGCGTGTTGAGTCCAGTTCTCTGAGCAAGGAGTAGGTCTTGTTTATTACATATTGGGTTTATGGAACGGTATCTGAGCTAATTTGAAACTCTTGTTTTATGTATCTCCCCATCTCACCTTTCCCGTTAAGCAGCCATAGTGTGTTTTTTTCATGTGTGACTCTGTTCTGTTTTGTAATTCAGTTCAAGTGTAACGGTTTTTACATTCCCTCTATAAGTGACACCTTATGAGAAGTATCCTTTTCTGTGTGACTTATTTCACTTAGAATCGTCGTACCTAAATCCACTCATCATGCTGCTACTAGCCTTATGACATTGATTTCATGGCTGAGTGATATTCCATTGTACATAAGGACCACAACTTTTTTATCCATTTTTCTCTTTCCTGGGATATTTAAGGTGGAATGAAGTGGAGGTCCTTGTCAACAGAGCAGGCCTAAACTTTGGGGTGCTTGAGTCTTCCTGATTTTTAATTTTCCCACTTTATACCCCCATTCGTGGAAGTGCCCTATGTTCTCTAGCTCTGTTTTTTAGATGTTTCAGGACACACCGTACACTTCTCCAGAGTGGCTCTTGGCAATTTACATCCCGCCCATCAGTGTAGCAAGGCTCCCATTTCTCCATGGCCTGTCCTGCATTTCTGGTTTTGACACCTTTTTCAGCATGGCCCTTTTGACCGATGGGAAGCGAGACTTCTTTGTAGCGCTGATTTGCCTTTCCAGGTTGCTTGGTTGGCCAAAAAGGGCGTATGCGTTTTTTCCTGAATATATTCAGGAAAAAACGCATACGCCCTTTTTGACCAAGGGCATCATTGTCAACGTTTTGCCGCTTTTCATGTGCTTTAAAGGCGATTCGAATCTACCTCCTGAAATCTGTTTCCTGCAATTCTGCCTTGATTTCAATTCCTCGTCTTTGCCTTCCCTCAATGTATTTGTGGACGAGAGTTGTCATTTATAACTGTGCAGGTTTGTGAATTGCAGTGCCCTGAAGCTCCATTTTACAACTCGTTTTTTTGGGAGGTGGCCGCAAAAGCGCAGGATGGCTTCAGGCCCTGTTCTGGTTCCGGGGGGCAGGCTGAGCCTGTGGTTAATTCTTCTTCCTGATGGGAAAATAGAGTGACCTGTGCCTGTCCCAACACCAAGACCTAGTCTCTCATTGCTTCCCCGTCTTCCCGTTCATCCTCAGGACAAATTGCAACCTGTACGGAACAGGAGGTTAAAGGTGCTGATGCTCCAAGTAGGGAGATTGCTAGTAAAGTGGCTGGAATGGCGAACCCGAGCACAAGGAGATGAGAAATGAGGTACGTTTTAGAAACCTTTCCCCATCACACGGTGTACCATCTTCTGGGTTTCTCATGCATGTTTTCGATGTAGGAAGATGCCCTTGAACCTGGAGATTTGGGACCCATGGGATGGGTAGCACGCAGTATTACTTTAAAGGGTCTGCGTTTGCGCACCCAACATCACCAAACCTCTCAGCCCCAAGAGTGTCCACCCTTATGTCTCATCCAGCTGTGGGTCTAGATATGGTCAATCCAGGTTGCATCACAGCCCCTGAACGAAATGTGTAAGAATTTCTCTCTCTTTCACTGTCTTTGTTTCATGGGTTTTTAAAAGTAATTTATTTTTTAATGGGGTTTAGCTGCTTTTCACGGCTGTGTTTATGCCGCTTTACACCCACTGGACACACTAACAGAGAGATATCAATACATAGGTTTTAAGATTCTTACTAGTCAGATATATTCTTGTGTGGTGAATAGGGCGTGTTGAGTCCAGTTCTCTGAGCAAGGAGGAGGTCTTGTCTATTACATCTTGGGTTTATGGAATGGTATCTGAGCTAATTTGAAACCCTTGTTTTATGTATCACCCCACCTCACCTTTCCCGTTAAGCAGCCATAGTGTGTTTTCTGCATGTGTGACTCTGTTCTGTTTTGTAATTCAGTTCAAGTGTAACGTTTTTTACATTCCCTCTATAAGTGATACCTTATGAGAAGTGTCCTTTTCTGTGTGACGTATTTCACTTAGAATCGTCGTACCTAAATCCACTCATCATGCTGCTACTAGCCTTATGACATTGATTTCATGGCTGAGTGATATTCCATTGTACATAAGGACCACAACTTTTTTATCCATTTTTCTCTTTCATGGGATATTTAAGGTGGAATGATGAAGTGGAGGTCCTTGTCAACAGAGCAGCCCTAAAGTTTGGGGTGCTTGTGTTTTGCTGATTTTTCATTTTCCCAATTTATACCCCCATGAGTGGAAGTGCCCTATGCTCTCTAAGCTGTGGTTTTTAGATGTTTCAGGACACACCGTACACTTCTCCAGAGTGGCTGTTGGCAATTTACATCCCGCCCATCAGTGTAGCAAGGCTCCCATTTATCCATGGCCTGTCCTGCATTTCTGGTTTTGACACTTTGTTCAGCATGGCCCTTTTGACCGATGGGAAGCGAGACTTCTTTGTAGCGCTGATTTGCCTTTCCAGCTTGCTTGGTTGGCCAAAAAGGGCGTATGCGTTTTTTCCTGAATATATTCAGGAAAAAACGCATACGCCCTTTTTGGCCAAGGGCATATTTGTCGAACCTTTGCCGCTTTTCATGGGCTTTAAAGGCGATTCGCATCTACCTTTTGAAATATTTTTCCTGCAATTCTGCCTTGCTTTCAAATCCTCTTCGTTGCCTTCCATCAACATATTTGTGGACGAGAGTTATCATTTATATCTATGCATTTTTTTGAATTGCAGTGACCCTCAGCTCCATTTTTCAACTCGCTTTTATGGGAGCTGGCCGCAAAAGCGCAGAATGTCTTCAGGCCCTATTCTGGTTCCGGTGGGCAAGCTGATCCTGTGGTTAATTCTTCTTCCTAATGGGAAAATAGAGTGACCTGTGCCTGTCCCAACACCAAGAGCTATTCTCTCATTGGTTCTCCCTCTTCCCATTCATCCTCATTACAAATTGCCCCCTGTACGGAACAGGAGGATAAAGGTGATTATTCTCCAAGTAGGGAGATTGCTATTAAAGCGGCTGGAATGGCGAATCCGAACACAAGGAGATGAGAAATGAGGTGCGTTTTAGAATCCTTTCCCGGTCACATGGTGTACCATCTTCTGGGTTTCTCATGCATGTTTTCGATGTAGGAAGATGCACTTGAACCTGGAGATTAGGGACCCATGCGACGGGTAGCACTCAGTATTACTTTAAAGGGTCTGCGTTTGCTCACCCAACCTCACCAAACCTCTCAGCCTCAAGAGTGTCCACCCTTATGTCTCATCCAGCTGTGAGTCTAGATATGGTCAGTCCAGTATGCATCACAGCCCCTGAACGATTTGTGTAAGAATTTCTCTCTCTTTCAATGTCTTTGTTTCATGGGTTTTTAAAAGTAATTTATTTTTATACTGGGGTTTAGCTGCTTTTCACGGCTGTGTTTATGCCGCTTTACACCCACTTGACACAGTAACAGAGATATATCAATACATAGGTTTTAAGATTCTTACTAGTCAGATATATTCTTGTGTGGTGAATAGGGCGTGTTGAGTCCAGTTCTCTGAGCTAGGAGGAGGTCTTGTCTATTACATCTTGGGTTTATGGAACGGTATCTGAGCTAATTTGAAACCCTTGTTTTATGTATCACCCCACCTCACCTTTCCCGTTAAGCAGCCATAGTGTGTTTTCTGCATGTGTGACTTTGTTCTGTTTTGTAATTCAGTTCAAGTGTAACGGTTTTTACATTCCCTCTATAAGTGACACCTTATGAGAAGTGTCCTTTTCTGTGTGACTTATTTCACTTAGAATCGTCGTACCTAAATCCACTCATCATGCTGCTACTAGCCTTATGACATTGATTTCATGGCTGAGTGATATTCCATTGTACATAAGGACCACAACTTTTTTATCCATTTTTCTCTTTCCTGGGATATTTAAGGTGGAATGAAGTGGAGGTCCTTGTCAACAGAGCAGGCCTAAACTTTGGGGTGCTTGAGTCTTCCTGATTTTTAATTTTCCCACTTTATACCCCCATTCGTGGAAGTGCCCTATGTTCTCTAGCTGTGTTTTTTAGATGTTTCAGGACACACCGTACACTTCTCCAGAGTGGCTCTTGGCAATTTACATCCCGCCCATCAGTGTAGCAAGGCTCCCATTTCTCCATGGCCTGTCCTGCATTTCTGGTTTTGACACTTTTTTCAGCATGGCCCTTTTGACCGATGGGAAGCGAGACTTCTTTGTAGCGCTGATTTGCCTTTCCAGGTTGCTTGGTTGGCCAAAAAGGGCGTATGCGTTTTTTCCTGAATATATTCAGGAAAAAACGCATACGCCCTTTTTGACGAAGGGCATCATTGTCAACGTTTTGCCGCTTTTCATGTGCTTTAAAGGCGATTCGAATCTACCTCCTGAAATCTGTTTCCTGCAATTCTGCCTTGATTTCAATTCCTCGTCTTTGCCTTCCCTCAATGTATTTGTGGACGAGAGTTGTCATTTATAACTGTGCAGGTTTGTGAATTGCAGTGCCCTGAAGCTCCATTTTACAACTCGTTTTTTTGGGAGGTGGCCGCAAAAGCGCAGGATGGCTTCAGGCCCTGTTCTGGTTCCGGGGGGCAGGCTGAGCCTGTGGTTAATTCTTCTTCCTGATGGGAAAATAGAGTGACCTGTGCCTGTCCCAACACCAAGAGCTAGTCTCTCATTGGTTCCCCGTCTTCCCGTTCATCCTCAGGACAAATTGCAACCTGTACGGAACAGGAGGTTAAAGGTGCTGATGCTCCAAGTAGGGAGATTGCTAGTAAAGTGGCTGGAATGGCGAACCCGAGCACAAGGAGATGAGAAATGAGGTACGTTTTAGAAACCTTTCCCCATCACACGGTGTACCATCTTCTGGGTTTCTCATGCATGTTTTCTATGTAGGAAGATGCCCTTGAACCTGGAGATTTGGGACCCATGCGATGGGTAGCACGCAGTATTACTTTAAAGGGTCTGCGTTTGCTCACCCAATGTCACCAAACCTCTCAGCAACAAGAGTGTCCTCCCATATGTCTCCTCCAGCTGTGGGTCTAGATATGGTCAATCCAGGTTGCATCACAACCCCTGAACGAATTATGTAAGAATTTCTCTCTCTTTCACTGTCTTTGTTTCATGGGTTTTTAAAAGTAATTTATTTTTTAATGGGGTTTAGCTGCTTTTCACGGCTGTGTTTATGCCGCTTTACACCCACTTGACACACTAACAGAGAGATATCAATACATAGGTTTTAAGATTATTACTGGTCAGATATATTCTTGTGCGGTGAATCGGGCGTGTTGAGTCCAGTTCTCTGAGCAAGGAGTAGGTCTTGTCTATTACATATTGTGTTTATGGAACGGTATCTGAGCTAATTTGAAACTCTTGTTTTATGTATCACCCCACCTCACCTTTCCCGTTAAGCAGCCATAGTGTGTTTTCTGCATGTGTGACTCTGTTCTGTTTTGTAATTCAGTTCAAGTGTAACGGTTTTTACATTCCCTCTATAAGTGACACCTTATGAGAAGTGTCCTTTTCTGTGTGACTTATTTCACTTAGAATCGTCTTACCTAAATCCACTCATCATGCTGCTACTAGCCTTATGACATTGATTTCATGGCTGAGTGATATTCCATTGTACATAAGGACCACAACTTTTTTATCCATTTTTCGCTTTCCTGGGATATTTAAGGTGGAAGGAAGTGGAGGTCCTTGTCAACAGAGCAGCCCTAAACTTTGGGGTGCTTGTGTCTTGCTGATTTTCAATTTTCCCGCTTTATCCCCCCATGCGTGGAAGTGCCCTATGCTCTCTAAGCTGTGTTTTTTAGATGTTTCAGGACACACCGTACACTTCTCCAGAGTGGCTGATGGCAATTTACATCCCGCCCATCAGTGTAGCAAGGCTCCCATTTCTCCATGGCCTGTCCTGCATTTCTGGTTTTGACACTTTTTTCAGCATGGCCCTTTTGACCGATGGGAAGCGAGACTTCTTTGTAGCGCTGATTTGCCTTTCCAGGTTGCTTGGTTGGCCAAAAAGGGCGTAAGCGTTTTTTCCTGAATATATTCAGGAAAAAACGCATACGCCCTTTTTGGCCAAGGGCATCATTGTCAACGTTTTGCCGCTTTTCATGTGCTTTAAAGGCGATTCGAATCTACCTCCTGAAATCTGTTTCCTGCAAATCTGCCTTGATTTCAATTCCTCGTCTTTGCCTTCCCTCAATGTATTTGTAGACGAGAGTTGTCATTTATAACTGTGCAGGTTTGTGAATTGCAGTGCCCTGAAGCTCCATTTTACAACTCGTTTTTTTGGGAGGTGGCCGCAAAAGCGCAGGATGGCTTCAGGCCCTGTTCTGGTTCCGGGGGGCAGGCTGAGACTGTGGTTAATTCTTCTTCCTGATGGGAAAATAGAGTGACCTGTGCCTGTCCCAACACCAAGACCTAGTCTCTCATTGCTTCCCCGTCTTCCCGTTCATCCTCAGGACAAATTGCAACCTGTACGGAACAGGAGGTTAAAGGTGCTGATGCTCCAAGTAGGGAGATTGCTAGTAAAGTGGCTGGAATGGTGAACCCGAGAACAAGGAGATGAGAAATGAGGTGCGTTTTAGAAACCTTTCCCCATCACACGGTGTACCATCTTCTGGGTTTCTCATGCATGTTTTCGATGTAGGAAGATGCCCTTGAACCTGGAGATTTGGGACCCATGCGATGGGTAGCATGCAGTATTACTTTAAAGGGTCTGCGTTTGCTCACCCAACGTCACCAAACCTCTCAGCCCCAAGAGTGTCCACCCTTATGTCTCATTCAGCTGTGGGTCTAGATATGGTCAATCCAGGTTGCATCACAGCCCCTGAACGAAATGTGTAAGAATTTCTCTCTCTTTCACTGTCTTTGTTTCATGGGTTTTTAAAAGTAATTTATTTTTATAATGGGGTTTAGCTGCTTTTCACGGCTGTGTTTATGCCGCTTTACACCCACTTGACACACTAACAGAGAGATATCAATACATAGGTTTTAAGATTATTAATAGTCAGATATATTCTTGTGCGGTGAATCGGGCGTGTTGAGTCCAGTTCTCTGAGCAAGGAGTAGGTCTTGTCTATTCCATATTGGGTTTATGGAACGGTATCTGAGCTAATTTGAAACTCTTGTTTTATGTATCACCCCACCTCACCTTTCCCGTTAAGCAGCCATAGTGTGTTTTCTGCATGTGTGACTCTGTTCTGTTTTGTAATTCAGTTCAAGTGTAACGGTTTTTACATTCCCTCTATAAGTGACACCTTATGAGAAGTGTCCTTTTCTGTGTGACTTATTTCACTTAGAATCGTCGTACCTAAATTCACTCATCATGCTGCTACTAGCCTTATGACATTGATTTCATGGCTGAGTGATATTCCATTGTACATAAGGACCACAACTTTTTTATCCATTTTTCTCTTTCCTGGGATATTTAAGGTGGAATGAAGTGGAGGTCCTTGTCAACAGAGCAGGCCTAAACTTTGGGGTGCTTGAGTCTTCCTGATTTTTAATTTTCCCACTTTATACCCCCATGCGTGGAAGTGCCCTATGTTCTCTAGCTGTGTTTTTTAGATGTTTCAGGACACACCGTACACTTCTCCAGAGTGGCTCTTGGCAATTTACATCCCGCCCATCAGTGTAGCAAGGCTCCCATTTCTCCATGGCCTGTCCTGCATTTCTGGTTTTGACACTTTTTTCAGCATGGCCCTTTTGACCGATGGGAAGCGAGACTTCTTTGTAGCGCTGATTTGCCTTTCCAGGTTGCTTGGTTGGCCAAAAAGGGCGTATGCGTTTTTTCCTGAATATATTCAGGAAAAAACGCATACGCCCTTTTTGGCCAAGGGCATCATTGTCAACGTTTTGCCGCTTTTCATGTGCTTTAAAGGCGATTCGAATCTACCTCCTGAAATCTGTTTCCTGCAATTCTGCCTTGATTTCAATTCCTCGTCTTTGCCTTCCCTCAATGTATTTGTGGACGAGAGTTGTCATTTATAACTGTGCAGGTTTGTGAATTGCAGTGCCCTGAAGCTCCATTTTACAACTCGTTTTTTTGGGAGGTGGCCGCAAAAGCGCAGGATGGCTTCAGGCCCTGTTCTGGTTCCGGGGGGCAGGCTGAGCCTGTGGTTAATTCTTCTTCCTGATGGGAAAATAGAGTGACCTGTGCCTGTCCCAACACCAAGACATAGTCTCTCATTGCTTCCCCGTCTTCCCGTTCATCCTCAGGACAAATTGCAACCTGTACGGAACAGGAGGTTAAAGGTGCTGATGCTCCAAGTAGGGAGATTGCTAGTAAAGTGGCTGGAATGGCGAACCCGAGCACAAGGAGATGAGAAATGAGGTACGTTTTAGAAACCTTTCCCCATCACACGGTGTACCATCTTCTGGGTTTCTCATGCATGTTTTCGATATAGGAACATGCCCTTGAACCTGGAGATTTGGGACCCATGCGATGGGTAGCACGCAGTATTACTTTAAAGGGTCTGCGTTTGCGCACCCAACATCACCAAACCTCTCAGCCCCAAGAGTGTCCACCCTTATGTCTCATCCAGCTGTGGGTCTAGATATGGTCAATCCAGGTTGCATCACAGCCCCTGAACGAAATGTGTAAGAATTTCTCTCTCTTTCACTGTCTTTGTTTCATGGGTTTTTAAAAGTAATTTATTTTTTAATGGGGTTTAGCTGCTTTTCACGGCTGTGTTTATGCCGCTTTACACCCACTGGACACACTAACAGAGAGATATCAATACATAGGTTTTAAGATTCTTACTAGTCAGATATATTCTTGTGTGGTGAATAGGGCGTGTTGAGTCCAGTTCTCTGAGCAAGGAGGAGGTCTTGTCTATTACATCTTGGGTTTATGGAATGGTATCTGAGCTAATTTGAAACCCTTGTTTTATGTATCACCCCACCTCACCTTTCCCGTTAAGCAGCCATAGTGTGTTTTCTGCATGTGTGACTCTGTTCTGTTTTGTAATTCAGTTCAAGTGTAACGGTTTTTACATTCCCTCTATAAGTGATACCTTATGAGAAGTGTCCTTTTCTGTGTGACGTATTTCACTTAGAATCGTCGTACCTAAATCCACTCATCATGCTGCTACTAGCCTTATGACATTGATTTCATGGCTGAGTGATATTCCATTGTACATAAGGACCACAACTTTTTTATCCACTTTTCTCTTTCATGGGATATTTAAGGTGGAATGATGAAGTGGAGGTCCTTGTCAACAGAGCAGCCCTAAAGTTTGGGGTGCTTGTGTTTTGCTGATTTTTCATTTTCCCAATTTATACCCCCATGAGTGGAAGTGCCCTATGCTCTCTAAGCTGTGTTTTTTAGATGTTTCAGGACACACCTTACACTTCTCCAGAGTGGCTGTTGGCAATGTACATCCCGCCCATCAGTGTAGCAAGGCTCCCATTTCTCCATGGCCTGTCCTGCATTTCTGGTTTTGACAATTTTTTCAGCATGGCCCTTTTGACCGATGGGAAGCGAGACTTCTTTGTAGCGCTTATTTGCCTTTCCAGCTTGCTTGGTTGGCCAAAAAGGGCGTATGCGTTTTTTCCTGAATATATTCAGGAAAAAACGCATACGCCCTTTTTGGCCAAGGGCATCATTGTCAACGTTTTGCCGCTTTTCATGTGCTTTAAAGGCGATTCGAATCTACCTCCTGAAATCTGTTTCCTGCAAATCTGCCTTGATTTCAATTCCTCGTCTTTGCCTTCCCTCAATGTATTTGTAGACGAGAGTTGTCATTTATAACTGTGCAGGTTTGTGAATTGCAGTGCCCTGAACCTCCATTTTACAACTCGTTTTTTTGGGACGTGGCCGCAAAAGCGCAGGATGGCTTCAGGCCCTGTTCTGGTTCCGGGGGGCAGGCTGAGACTGTGGTTAATTCTTCTTCCTGATGGGAAAATAGAGTGACCTGTGCCTGTCCCAACACCAAGACCTAGTCTCTCATTGCTTCCCCGTCTTCCCGTTCATCCTCAGGACAAATTGCAACCTGTACGGAACAGGAGGTTAAAGGTGCTGATGCTCCAAGTAGGGAGATTGCTAGTAAAGTGGCTGGAATGGTGAACCCGAGAACAAGGAGATGAGAAATGAGGTGCGTTTTAGAAACCTTTCCCCATCACACGGTGTACCATCTTCTGGGTTTCTCATGCATGTTTTCGATGTAGGAAGATGCCCTTGAACCTGGAGATTTGGGACCCATGCGATGGGTAGCATGCAGTATTACTTTAAAGGGTCTGCGTTTGCTCACCCAACGTCACCAAACCTCTCAGCCCCAAGAGTGTCCACCCTTATGTCTCATTCAGCTGTGGGTCTAGATATGGTCAATCCAGTTTGCATCACAGCCCCTGAACGAAATGTGTAAGAATTTCTCTCTCTTTCACTGTCTTTGTTTCATGGGTTTTTAAAAGTAATTTATTTTTATAATGGGGTTTAGCTGCTTTTCACGGCTGTGTTTATGCCGCTTTACACCCACTTGACACACTAACAGAGAGATATCAATACATAGGTTTTAAGATTATTAATAGTCAGATATATTCTTGTGCGGTGAATCGGGCGTGTTGAGTCCAGTTCTCTGAGCAAGGAGTAGGTCTTGTCTATTACATATTGGGTTTATGGAACGGTATCTGAGCTAATTTGAAACTCTTGTTTTATGTATCACCCCACCTCACCTTTCCCGTTAAGCAGCCATAGTGTGTTTTTTTCATGTGTGACTCTGTTCTGTTTTGTAATTCAGTTCAAGTGTAACGGTTTTTACATTCCCTCTATAAGTGACACCTTATGAGAAGTGTCGTTTTCTGTGTGACTTATTTCACTTAGAATCGTCGTACCTAAATCCACTCATCATGCTGCTACTAGCCTTATGACATTGATTTCATGGCTGAGTGATATTCCATTGTACATAAGGACCACAACTTTTTTATCCATTTTTCTCTTTCCTGGGATATTTAAGTTGGAATGAAGTGGAGGTCCTTGTCAAAAGAGCAGGCCTAAACTTTGGGGTGCTTGAGTCTTCCTGATTTTTAATTTTCCCACTTTATACCCCCATGCGTGGAAGTGCCCTATGTTCTCTAGCTGTGTTTTTTAGATGTTTCAGGACACACCGTACACTTCTCCAGAGTGGCTCTTGGCAATTTACATCCCGCCAATCAGTGTAGCAAGGCTCCCATTTCTCCATGGCCTGTCCTGCATTTCTTGTTTTGACACTTTTTTCAGCATGGCCCTTTTGACCGATGGGAAGTGAGACTTCTTTGTAGCGCTGATTTGCCTTTCCAGGTTGCTTGGTTGGCCAAAAAGGGCGTATGCGTTTTTTCCTGAATATATTCAGGAAAAAACGCATACGCCCTTTTTGACGAAGGGCATCATTGTCAACGTTTTGCCGCTTTTCATGTGCTTTAAAGGCGATTCGAATCTACCTCCTGAAATCTGTTTCCTGCAATTCTGCCTTGATTTCAATTCCTCGTCTTTGCCTTCCCTCAATGTATTTGTGGACGAGAGTTGTCATTTATAACTGTGCAGGTTTGTGAATTGCAGTGCCCTGAAGCTCCATTTTACAACTCGTTTTTTTGGGAGGTGGCCGCAAAAGCGCAGGATGGCTTCAGGCCCTGTTCTGGTTCCGGGGGGCAGGCTGAGCCTGTGGTTAATTCTTCTTCCTGATGGGAAAATAGAGTGACCTGTGCCTGTCCCAACACCAAGACCTAGTCTCTCATTGGTTCCCCGTCTTCCCGTTCATCCTCAGGACAAATTGCAACCTGTACGGAACAGGAGGTTAAAGGTGCTGATGCTCCAAGTAGGGAGATTGCTAGTAAAGTGGCTGGAATGGCGAACCCGAGCACAAGGAGATGAGAAATGAGGTACGTTTTAGAAACCTTTCCCCATCACACGGTGTACCATCTTCTGGGTTTCTCATGCATGTTTTCGATGTAGGAAGATGCCCTTGAACCTGGAGATTTGGGACCCATGCGATGGGTAGCACGCGGTATTATTTTAAAGGGTCTGCGTTTGCGCACCCAACATCACCAAACCTCTCAGCCCCAAGAGTGTCCACCCTTATGTCTCATCCAGCTGTGGGTCTAGATATGGTCAATCCAGGTTGCATCACAGCCCCTGAACGAATTGTGTAAGAATTTCTCTCTCTTTCCCTGTCTTTGTTTCATGGGTTTTTAAAAGTAATTTATTTTTATAATGGGGTTTATGTGCTTTTCACAGCTGTGTTTATGCCGCTTTACACCCACTTGACACACTAACAGAGAGATATCAATACATAGGTTTTAAGATTATTACTGGTCAGATATATTCTTGTGCGGTGAATCGGGCGTGTTGAGTCCAGTTCTCTGAGCAAGGAGTAGGTCTTGTCTATTACATATTGTGTTTATGGAACGGTATCTGAGCTAATTTGAAACTCTTGTTTTATGTATCACCCCACCTCACCTTTCCCGTTAAGCAGCCATAGTGTGTTTTCTGCATGTGTGACTCTGTTCTGTTTTGTAATTCAGTTCAAGTGTAACGGTTTTTACATTCCCTCTATAAGTGACACCTTATGAGAAGTGTCCTTTTCTGTGTGACTTATTTCACTTAGAATCGTCTTACCTAAATCCACTCATCATGCTGCTACTAGCCTTATGACATTGATTTCATGGCTGAGTGATATTCCATTGTACATAAGGACCACAACTTTTTTATCCATTTTTCGCTTTCCTGGGATATTTAAGGTGGAAGGAAGTGGAGGTCCTTGTCAACAGAGCAGCCCTAAACTTTGGGGTGCTTGTGTCTTGCTGATTTTCAATTTTCCCGCTTTATCCCCCCATGCGTGGAAGTGCCCTATGCTCTCTAAGCTGTGTTTTTTAGATGTTTCAGGACACACCGTACACTTCTCCAGAGTGGCTGATGGCAATTTACATCCCGCCCATCAGTGTAGCAAGGCTCCCATTTCTCCATGGCCTGTCCTGCATTTCTGGTTTTGACACTTTTTTCAGCATGGCCCTTTTGACCGATGGGAAGCGAGACTTCTTTGTAGCGCTGATTTGCCTTTCCAGGTTGCTTGGTTGGCCAAAAAGGGCGTATGCGTTTTTTCCTGAATATATTCAGGAAAAAACGCATACGCCCTTTTTGGCCAAGGGCATCATTGTCAACGTTTTGCCGCTTTTCATGTGCTTTAAAGGCGATTCGAATCTACCTCCTGAAATCTGTTTCCTGCAAATCTGCCTTGATTTCAATTCCTCGTCTTTGCCTTCCCTCAATGTATTTGTAGACGAGAGTTGTCATTTATAACTGTGCAGGTTTGTGAATTGCAGTGCCCTGAAGCTCCATTTTACAACTCGTTTTTTTGGGAGGTGGCCGCAAAAGCGCAGGATGGCTTCAGGCCCTGTTCTGGTTCCGGGGGGCAGGCTGAGACTGTGGTTAATTCTTCTTCCTGATGGGAAAATAGAGTGACCTGTGCCTGTCCCAACACCAAGACCTAGTCTCTCATTGCTTCCCCGTCTTCCCGTTCATCCTCAGGACAAATTGCAACCTGTACGGAACAGGAGGTTAAAGGTGCTGATGCTCCAAGTAGGGAGATTGCTAGTAAAGTGGCTGGAATGGTGAACCCGAGAACAAGGAGATGAGAAATGAGGTGCGTTTTAGAAACCTTTCCCCATCACACGGTGTACCATCTTCTGGGTTTCTCATGCATGTTTTCGATGTAGGAAGATGCCCTTGAACCTGGAGATTTGGGACCCATGCGATGGGTAGCATGCAGTATTACTTTAAAGGGTCTGCGTTTGCTCACCCAACGTCACCAAACCTCTCAGCCCCAAGAGTGTCCACCCTTATGTCTCATTCAGCTGTGGGTCTAGATATGGTCAATCCAGGTTGCATCACAGCCCCTGAATGAAATGTGTAAGAATTTCTCTCTCTTTCACTGTCTTTGTTTCATGGGTTTTTAAAAGTAATTTATTTTTATAATGGGGTTTAGCTGCTTTTCACGGCTGTGTTTATGCCGCTTTACACCCACTTGACACACTAACAGAGAGATATCAATACATAGGTTTTAAGATTATTAATAGTCAGATATATTCTTGTGCGGTGAATCGGGCGTGTTGAGTCCAGTTCTCTGAGCAAGGAGTAGGTCTTGTCTATTCCATATTGGGTTTATGGAACGGTATCTGAGCTAATTTGAAACTCTTGTTTTATGTATCACCCCACCTCACCTTTCCCGTTAAGCAGCCATAGTGTGTTTTCTGCATGTGTGACTCTGTTCTGTTTTGTAATTCAGTTCAAGTGTAACGGTTTTTACATTCCCTCTATAAGTGACACCTTATGAGAAGTGTCCTTTTCTGTGTGACTTATTTCACTTAGAATCGTCGTACCTAAATTCACTCATCATGCTGCTACTAGCCTTATGACATTGATTTCATGGCTGAGTGATATTCCATTGTACATAAGGACCACAACTTTTTTATCCATTTTTCTCTTTCCTGGGATATTTAAGGTGGAATGAAGTGGAGGTCCTTGTCAACAGAGCAGGCCTAAACTTTGGGGTGCTTGAGTCTTCCTGATTTTTAATTTTCCCACTTTATACCCCCATGCGTGGAAGTGCCCTATGTTCTCTAGCTGTGTTTTTTAGATGTTTCAGGACACACCGTACACTTCTCCAGAGTGGCTCTTGGCAATTTACATCCCGCCCATCAGTGTAGCAAGGCTCCCATTTCTCCATGGCCTGTCCTGCATTTCTGGTTTTGACACTTTTTTCAGCATGGCCCTTTTGACCGATGGGAAGCGAGACTTCTTTGTAGCGCTGATTTGCCTTTCCAGGTTGCTTGGTTGGCCAAAAAGGGCGTATGCGTTTTTTCCTGAATATATTCAGGAAAAAACGCATACGCCCTTTTTGGCCAAGGGCATCATTGTCAACGTTTTGCCGCTTTTCATGTGCTTTAAAGGCGATTCGAATCTACCTCCTGAAATCTGTTTCCTGCAATTCTGCCTTGATTTCAATTCCTCGTCTTTGCCTTCCCTCAATGTATTTGTGGACGAGAGTTGTCATTTATAACTGTGCAGGTTTGTGAATTGCAGTGCCCTGAAGCTCCATTTTACAACTCGTTTTTTTGGGAGGTGGCCGCAAAAGCGCAGGATGGCTTCAGGCACTGTTCTGGTTCCGGGGGGCAGGCTGAGCCTGTGGTTAATTCTTCTTCCTGATGGGAAAATAGAGTGACCTGTGCCTGTCCCAACACCAAGACCTAGTCTCTCATTGGTTCCCCGTCTTCCCGTTCATCCTCAGGACAAATTGCAACCTGTACGGAACAGGAGGTTAAAGGTGCTGATGCTCCAAGTAGGGAGATTGCTAGTAAAGTGGCTGGAATGGCGAACCCGAGCACAAGGAGATGAGAAATGAGGTACGTTTTAGAAACCTTTCCCCATCACACGGTGTACCATCTTCTGGGTTTCTCATGCATGTTTTCGATGTAGGAAGATGCCCTTGAACCTGGAGATTTGGGACCCATGCGATGGGTAGCACGCGGTATTATTTTAAAGGGTCTGCGTTTGCGCACCCAACATCACCAAACCTCTCAGCCCCAAGAGTGTCCACCCTTATGTCTCATCCAGCTGTGGGTCTAGATATGGTCAATCCAGGTTGCATCACAGCCCCTGAACGAATTGTGTAAGAATTTCTCTCTCTTTCCCTGTCTTTGTTTCATGGGTTTTTAAAAGTAATTTATTTTTATAATGGGGTTTATGTGCTTTTCACAGCTGTGTTTATGCCGCTTTACACCCACTTGACACACTAACAGAGAGATATCAATACATAGGTTTTAAGATTATTACTGGTCAGATATATTCTTGTGCGGTGAATCGGGCGTGTTGAGTCCAGTTCTCTGAGCAAGGAGTAGGTCTTGTCTATTACATATTGTGTTTATGGAACGGTATCTGAGCTAATTTGAAACTCTTGTTTTATGTATCACCCCACCTCACCTTTCCCGTTAAGTAGCCATAGTGTGTTTTCTGCATGTGTGACTCTGTTCTGTTTTGTAATTCAGTTCAAGTGTAACGGTTTTTACATTCCCTCTATAAGTGACACCTTATGAGAAGTGTCCTTTTCTGTGTGACTTATTTCACTTAGAATCGTCTTACCTAAATCCACTCATCATGCTGCTACTAGCCTTATGACATTGATTTCATGGCTGAGTGATATTCCATTGTACATAAGGACCACAACTTTTTTATCCATTTTTCGCTTTCCTGGGATATTTAAGGTGGAAGGAAGTGGAGGTCCTTGTCAACAGAGCAGCCCTAAACTTTGGGGTGCTTGTGTCTTGCTGATTTTCAATTTTCCCGCTTTATCCCCCCATGCGTGGAAGTGCCCTATGCTCTCTAAGCTGTGTTTTTTAGATGTTTCAGGACACACCGTACACTTCTCCAGAGTGGCTGATGGCAATTTACATCCCGCCCATCAGTGTAGCAAGGCTCCCATTTCTCCATGGCCTGTCCTGCATTTCTGGTTTTGACACTTTTTTCAGCATGGCCCTTTTGACCGATGGGAAGCGAGACTTCTTTGTAGCGCTGATTTGCCTTTCCAGGTTGCTTGGTTGGCCAAAAAGGGCGTATGCGTTTTTTCCTGAATATATTCAGGAAAAAACGCATACGCCCTTTTTGGCCAAGGGCATCATTGTCAACGTTTTGCCGCTTTTCATGTGCTTTAAAGGCGATTCGAATCTACCTCCTGAAATCTGTTTCCTGCAAATCTGCCTTGATTTCAATTCCTCGTCTTTGCCTTCCCTCAATGTATTTGTAGACGAGAGTTGTCATTTATAACTGTGCAGGTTTGTGAATTGCAGTGCCCTGAAGCTCCATTTTACAACTCGTTTTTTTGGGAGGTGGCCGCAAAAGCGCAGGATGGCTTCAGGCCCTGTTCTGGTTCCGGGGGGCAGGCTGAGACTGTGGTTAATTCTTCTTCCTGATGGGAAAATAGAGTGACCTGTGCCTGTCCCAACACCAAGACCTAGTCTCTCATTGCTTCCCCGTCTTCCCGTTCATCCTCAGGACAAATTGCAACCTGTACGGAACAGGAGGTTAAAGGTGCTGATGCTCCAAGTAGGGAGATTGCTAGTAAAGTGGCTGGAATGGTGAACCCGAGAACAAGGAGATGAGAAATGAGGTGCGTTTTAGAAACCTTTCCCCATCACACGGTGTACCATCTTCTGGGTTTCTCATGCATGTTTTCGATGTAGGAAGATGCCCTTGAACCTGGAGATTTGGGACCCATGCGATGGGTAGCATGCAGTATTACTTTAAAGGGTCTGCGTTTGCTCACCCAACGTCACCAAACCTCTCAGCCCCAAGAGTGTCCACCCTTATGTCTCATTCAGCTGTGGGTCTAGATATGGTCAATCCAGGTTGCATCACAGCCCCTGAACGAAATGTGTAAGAATTTCTCTCTCTTTCACTGTCTTTGTTTCATGGGTTTTTAAAAGTAATTTATTTTTATAATGGGGTTTAGCTGCTTTTCACGGCTGTGTTTATGCCGCTTTACACCCACTTGACACACTAACAGAGAGATATCAATACATAGGTTTTAAGATTATTAATAGTCAGATATATTCTTGTGCGGTGAATCGGGCGTGTTGAGTCCAGTTCTCTGAGCAAGGAGTAGGTCTTGTCTATTCCATATTGGGTTTATGGAACGGTATCTGAGCTAATTTGAAACTCTTGTTTTATGTATCACCCCACCTCACCTTTCCCGTTAAGCAGCCATAGTGTGTTTTCTGCATGTGTGACTCTGTTCTGTTTTGTAATTCAGTTCAAGTGTAACGGTTTTTACATTCCCTCTATAAGTGACACCTTATGAGAAGTGTCCTTTTCTGTGTGACTTATTTCACTTAGAATCGTCGTACCTAAATTCACTCATCATGCTGCTACTAGCCTTATGACATTGATTTCATGGCTGAGTGATATTCCATTGTACATAAGGACCACAACTTTTTTATCCATTTTTCTCTTTCCTGGGATATTTAAGGTGGAATGAAGTGGAGGTCCTTGTCAACAGAGCAGGCCTAAACTTTGGGGTGCTTGAGTCTTCCTGATTTTTAATTTTCCCACTTTATACCCCCATGCGTGGAAGTGCCCTATGTTCTCTAGCTGTGTTTTTTAGATGTTTCAGGACACACCGTACACTTCTCCAGAGTGGCTCTTGGCAATTTACATCCCGCCCATCAGTGTAGCAAGGCTCCCATTTCTCCATGGCCTGTCCTGCATTTCTGGTTTTGACACTTTTTTCAGCATGGCCCTTTTGACCGATGGGAAGCGAGACTTCTTTGTAGCGCTGATTTGCCTTTCCAGGTTGCTTGGTTGGCCAAAAAGGGCGTATGCGTTTTTTCCTGAATATATTCAGGAAAAAACGCATACGCCCTTTTTGGCCAAGGGCATCATTGTCAACGTTTTGCCGCTTTTCATGTGCTTTAAAGGCGATTCGAATCTACCTCCTGAAATCTGTTTCCTGCAATTCTGCCTTGATTTCAATTCCTCGTCTTTGCCTTCCCTCAATGTATTTGTGGACGAGAGTTGTCATTTATAACTGTGCAGGTTTGTGAATTGCAGTGCCCTGAAGCTCCATTTTACAACTCGTTTTTTTGGGAGGTGGCCGCAAAAGCGCAGGATGGCTTCAGGCCCTGTTCTGGTTCCGGGGGGCAGGCTGAGCCTGTGGTTAATTCTTCTTCCTGATGGGAAAATAGAGTGACCTGTGCCTGTCCCAACACCAAGACATAGTCTCTCATTGCTTCCCCGTCTTCCCGTTCATCCTCAGGACAAATTGCAACCTGTACGGAACAGGAGGTTAAAGGTGCTGATGCTCCAAGTAGGGAGATTGCTAGTAAAGTGGCTGGAATGGCGAACCCGAGCACAAGGAGATGAGAAATGAGGTACGTTTTAGAAACCTTTCCCCATCACACGGTGTACCATCTTCTGGGTTTCTCATGCATGTTTTCGATATAGGAACATGCCCTTGAACCTGGAGATTTGGGACCCATGCGATGGGTAGCACGCAGTATTACTTTAAAGGGTCTGCGTTTGCGCACCCAACATCACCAAACCTCTCTGCCCCAAGAGTGTCCACCCTTATGTCTCATCCAGCTGTGGGTCTAGATATGGTCAATCCAGGTTGCATCACAGCCCCTGAACGAAATGTGTAAGAATTTCTCTCTCTTTCACTGTCTTTGTTTCATGGGTTTTTAAAAGTAATTTATTTTTTAATGGGGTTTAGCTGCTTTTCACGGCTGTGTTTATGCCGCTTTACACCCACTGGACACACTAACAGAGAGATATCAATACATAGGTTTTAAGATTCTTACTAGTCAGATATATTCTTGTGTGGTGAATAGGGCGTGTTGAGTCCAGTTCTCTGAGCAAGGAGGAGGTCTTGTCTATTACATCTTGGGTTTATGGAATGGTATCTGAGCTAATTTGAAACCCTTGTTTTATGTATCACCCCACCTCACCTTTCCCGTTAAGCAGCCATAGTGTGTTTTCTGCATGTGTGACTCTGTTCTGTTTTGTAATTCAGTTCAAGTGTAACGGTTTTTACATTCCCTCTATAAGTGATACCTTATGAGAAGTGTCCTTTTCTGTGTGACGTATTTCACTTAGAATCGTCGTACCTAAATCCACTCATCATGCTGCTACTAGCCTTATGACATTGATTTCATGGCTGAGTGATATTCCATTGTACATAAGGACCACAACTTTTTTATCCATTTTTCTCTTTCATGGGATATTTAAGGTGGAATGATGAAGTGGAGGTCCTTGTCAACAGAGCAGCCCTAAAGTTTGGGGTGCTTGTGTTTTGCTGATTTTTCATTTTCCCAATTTATACCCCCATGAGTGGAAGTGCCCTATGCTCTCTAAGCTGTGGTTTTTAGATGTTTCAGGACACACCGTACACTTCTCCAGAGTGGCTGTTGGCAATGTACATCCCGCCCATCAGTGTAGCAAGGCTCCCATTTATCCATGGCCTGTCCTGCATTTCTGGTTTTGACACTTTTTTCAGCATGGCCCTTTTGACCGATGGGAAGCGAGACTTCTTTGTAGCGCTGATTTGCCTTTCCAGCTTGCTTGGTTGGCCAAAAAGGGCGTATGCGTTTTTTCCTGAATATATTCAGGAAAAAACGCATACGCCCTTTTTGGCCAAGGGCATATTTGTCGAACCTTTGCCGCTTTTCATGGGCTTTAAAGGCGATTCGCATCTACCTTTTGAAATATTTTTCCTGCAATTCTGCCTTGCTTTCAAATCCTCTTCGTTGCCTTCCATCAACATATTTGTGGACGAGAGTTATCATTTATATCTATGCATTTTTTTGAATTGCAGTGACCCTCAGCTCCATTTTTCAACTCGCTTTTATGGGAGCTGGCCGCAAAGCGCAGAATGTCTTCAGGCCCTATTCTGGTTCCGGTGGGCAAGCTGATCCTGTGGTTAATTCTTCTTCCTAATGGGAAAATAGAGTGACCTGTGCCTGTCCCAACACCAAGAGCTATTCTCTCATTGGTTCTCCCTCTTCCCATTCATCCTCATTACAAATTGCCCCCTGTACGGAACAGGAGGATAAAGGTGATTATTCTCCAAGTAGGGAGATTGCTATTAAAGCGGCTGGAATGGCGAATCCGAACACAAGGAGATGAGAAATGAGGTGCGTTTTAGAATCCTTTCCCGGTCACATGGTGTACCATCTTCTGGGTTTCTCATGCATGTTTTGAATGTAGGAAGATGCACTTGAACCTGGAGATTAGGGACCCATGCGACGGGTAGCACTCAGTATTACTTTAAAGGGTCTGCGTTTGCTCACCCAACCTCACCAAACCTCTCAGCCTCAAGAGTGTCCACCCTTATGTCTCATCCAGCTGTGAGTCTAGATATGGTCAATCCAGTATGCATCACAGCCCCTGAACGAATTGTGTAAGAATTTCTCTCTCTTTCAATGTCTTTGTTTCATGGGTTTTTAAAAGTAATTTATTTTTATACTGGGGTTTAGCTGCTTTTCACGGCTGTGTTTATGCCGCTTTACACCCACTTGACACAGTAACAGAGAGATATCAATACATAGGTTTTAAGATTATTACTAGTAAGATATATTCTTGTGCGGTGAATCGGGCGTGTTGAGTCCAGTTCTCTGAGCAAGGAGGAGGTCTTGTTTATTACATATTGGGTTTATGGAACGGTATCTGAGCTAATTTGAAACTCTTGTTTTATGTATCACCCCACCTCACCTTTCCCGTTAAGCAGCCATAGTGTGTTTTTTTCATGTGTGACTCTGTTCTGTTTTGTAATTCAGTTCAAGTGTAACGGTTTTTACATTCCCTCTATAAGTGACACCTTATGAGAAGTGTCGTTTTCTGTGTGACTTATTTCACTTAGAATCGTCGTACCTAAATCCACTCATCATGCTGCTACTAGCCTTATGACATTGATTTCATGGCTGAGTGATATTCCATTGTACATAAGGACCACAACTTTTTTATCCATTTTTCTCTTTCCTGGGATATTTAAGGTGGAATGAAGTGGAGGTCCTTGTCAAAAGAGCAGGCCTAAACTTTGGGGTGCTTGAGTCTTCCTGATTTTTAATTTTCCCACTTTATACCCCCATGCGTGGAAGTGCCCTATGTTCTCTAGCTGTGTTTTTTAGATGTTTCAGGACACACCGTACACTTCTCCAGAGTGGCTCTTGGCAATTTACATCCCGCCCATCAGTGTAGCAAGGCTCCCATTTCTCCATGGCCTGTCCTGCATTTCTGGTTTTGACACTTTTTTCAGCATGGCCCTTTTGACCGATGGGAAGTGAGACTTCTTTGTAGCGCTGATTTGCCTTTCCAGGTTGCTTGGTTGGCCAAAAAGGGCGTATGCGTTTTTTCCTGAATATATTCAGGAAAAAACGCATACGCCCTTTTTGACGAAGGGCATCATTGTCAACGTTTTGCCGCTTTTCATGTGCTTTAAAGGCGATTCGAATCTACCTCCTGAAATCTGTTTCCTGCAATTCTGCCTTGATTTCAATTCCTCGTCTTTGCCTTCCCTCAATGTATTTGTGGACGAGAGTTGTCATTTATAACTGTGCAGGTTTGTGAATTGCAGTGCCCTGAAGCTCCATTTTACAACTCGTTTTTTTGGGAGGTGGCCGCAAAAGCGCAGGATGGCTTCAGGCCCTGTTCTGGTTCCGGGGGGCAGGCTGAGCCTGTGGTTAATTCTTCTTCCTGATGGGAAAATAGAGTGACCTGTGCCTGTCCCAACACCAAGACCTAGTCTCTCATTGGTTCCCCGTCTTCCCGTTCATCCTCAGGACAAATTGCAACCTGTACGGAACAGGAGGTTAAAGGTGCTGATGCTCCAAGTAGGGAGATTGCTAGTAAAGTGGCTGGAATGGCGAACCCGAGCACAAGGAGATGAGAAATGAGGTACGTTTTAGAAACCTTTCCCCATCACACGGTGTACCATCTTCTGGGTTTCTCATGCATGTTTTCGATGTAGGAAGATGCCCTTGAACCTGGAGATTTGGGACCCATGCGATGGGTAGCACGCGGTATTACTTTAAAGGGTCTGCGTTTGCGCACCCAACATCACCAAACCTCTCAGCCCCAAGAGTGTCCACCCTTATGTCTCATCCAGCTGTGGGTCTAGATATGGTCAATCCAGGTTGCATCACAGCCCCTGAACGAATTGTGTAAGAATTTCTCTCTCTTTCCCTGTCTTTGTTTCATGGGTTTTTAAAAGTAATTTATTTTTATAATGGGGTTTAGCTGCTTTTCACAGCTGTGTTTATGCCGCTTTACACCCACTTGACACACTAACAGAGAGATATCAATACATAGGTTTTAAGATTATTACTGGTCAGATATATTCTTGTGCGGTGAATCGGGCGTGTTGAGTCCAGTTCTCTGAGCAAGGAGTAGGTCTTGTCTATTACATATTGTGTTTATGGAACGGTATCTGAGCTAATTTGAAACTCTTGTTTTATGTATCACCCCACCTCACCTTTCCCGTTAAGCAGCCATAGTGTGTTTTCTGCATGTGTGACTCTGTTCTGTTTTGTAATTCAGTTCAAGTGTAACGGTTTTTACATTCCCTCTATAAGTGACACCTTATGAGAAGTGTCCTTTTCTGTGTGACTTATTTCACTTAGAATCGTCGTACCTAAATCCACTCATCATGCTGCTACTAGCCTTATGACATTGATTTCATGGCTGAGTGATATTCCATTGTACATAAGGACCACAACTTTTTTATCCATTTTTCTCTTTCCTGGGATATTTAAGGTGGAATGATGAAGTGGAGGTCCTTGTCAACAGAGCAGCCCTAAAGTTTGGGGTGCTTGTGTTTTGCTGATTTTTCATTTTCCCAATTTATACCCCCATGAGTGGAAGTGCCCTATGCTCTCTAAGCTGTGGTTTTTAGATGTTTCAGGACACACCGTACACTTCTCCAGAGTGGCTGTTGGCAATTTACATCCCGCCCATCAGTGTAGCAAGGCTCCCATTTATCCATGGCCTGTCCTGCATTTCTGGTTTTGACACTTTGTTCAGCATGGCCCTTTTGACCGATGGGAAGCGAGACTTCTTTGTAGCGCTGATTTGCCTTTCCAGCTTGCTTGGTTGGCCAAAAAGGGCGTATGCGTTTTTTCCTGAATATATTCAGGAAAAAACGCATACGCCCTTTTTGGCCAAGGGCATATTTGTCGAACCTTTGCCGCTTTTCATGGGCTTTAAAGGCGATTCGCATCTACCTTTTGAAATATTTTTCCTGCAATTCTGCCTTGCTTTCAAATCCTCTTCGTTGCCTTCCATCAACATATTTGTGGACGAGAGTTATCATTTATATCTATGCATTTTTTTGAATTGCAGTGACCCTCAGCTCCATTTTTCAACTCGCTTTTATGGGAGCTGGCTGCAAAAGCGCAGAATGTCTTCAGGCCCTATTCTGGTTCCGGTGGGCAAGCTGATCCTGTGGTTAATTCTTCTTCCTAATGGGAAAATAGAGTGACCTGTGCCTGTCCCAACACCAAGAGCTATTCTCTCATTGGTTCTCCCTCTTCCCATTCATCCTCATTACAAATTGCCCCCTGTACGGAACAGGAGGATAAAGGTGATTATTCTCCAAGTAGGGAGATTGCTATTAAAGCGGCTGGAATGGCGAATCCGAACACAAGGAGATGAGAAATGGGGTGCGTTTTAGAATCCTTTCCCGGTCACAGGGTGTACCATCTTCTGGGTTTCTCATGCATGTTTTCGATGTAGGAAGATGCCCTTGAACCTGGAGATTTGGGACCCATGCGATAGGTAGCACGCAGTATTACTTTAAAGGGTCTGCGTTTGCTCACCCAACCTCACCAAACCTCTCAGCCCCAAGAGTGTCCACCCTTATGTCTCATCCAGCTGTGGGTCTAGATATGGTCAATCCAGGTTGCATCACAGCCCCTGAACGAATTGTGTAAGAATTTCTCTCTCTTTCCCTGTCTTTGTTTCATGGGTTTTTAAAAGTAATTTATTTTTATAATGGGGTTTAGCTGCTTTTCACGGCTGTGTTTATGCCGCTTTACACCCACTGGACACACTAACAGAGAGATATCAATACATAGGTTTTAAGATTCTTACTAGTCAGATATATTCTTGTGTGGTGAATAGGGCGTGTTGAGTCCAGTTCTCTGAGCAAGGAGGAGGTCTTGTCTATTACATCTTGGGTTTATGGAATGGTATCTGAGCTAATTTGAAACCCTTGTTTTATGTATCACCCCACCTCACCTTTCCCGTTAAGCAGCCATAGTGTGTTTTCTGCATGTGTGACTCTGTTCTGTTTTGTAATTCAGTTCAAGTGTAACGGTTTTTACATTCCCTCTATAAGTGATACCTTATGAGAAGTGTCCTTTTCTGTGTGACGTATTTCACTTAGAATCGTCGTACCTAAATCCACTCATCATGCTGCTACTAGCCTTATGACATTGATTTCATGGCTGAGTGATATTCCATTGTACATAAGGACCACAACTTTTTTATCCATTTTTCTCTTTCCTGGGATATTTAAGGTGGAATGATGAAGTGGAGGTCCTTGTCAACAGAGCAGCCCTAAAGTTTGGGGTGCTTGTGTTTTGCTGATTTTTCATTTTCCCAATTTATACCCCCATGAGTGGAAGTGCCCTATGCTCTCTAAGCTGTGGTTTTTAGATGTTTCAGGACACACCGTACACTTCTCCAGAGTGGCTGTTGGCAATTTACATCCCGCCCATCAGTGTAGCAAGGCTCCCATTTATCCATGGCCTGTCCTGCATTTCTGGTTTTGACACTTTTTTCAGCATGGCCCTTTTGACCGATGGGAAGCGAGACTTCTTTGTAGCGCTGATGTGCCTTTCCAGCTTGCTTGGTTGGCCAAAAAGGGCGTATGCGTTTTTTCCTGAATATATTCAGGAAAAAACGCATACGCCCTTTTTGGCCAAGGGCATATTTGTCGAACCTTTGCCGCTTTTCATGGGCTTTAAAGGCGATTCGCATCTACCTTTTGAAATATTTTTCCTGCAATTCTGCCTTGCTTTCAAATCCTCTTCGTTGCCTTCCATCAACATATTTGTGGACGAGAGTTATCATTTATATCTATGCATTTTTTTGAATTGCAGTGACCCTCAGCTCCATTTTTCAACTCGCTTTTATGGGAGCTGGCCGCAAAAGCGCAGAATGTCTTCAGGCCCTATTCTGGTTCCGGTGGGCAAGCTGATCCTGTGGTTAATTCTTCTTCCTAATGGGAAAATAGAGTGACCTGTGCCTGTCCCAACACCAAGAGCTATTCTCTCATTGGTTCTCCCTCTTCCCATTCATCCTCATTACAAATTGCCCCCTGTACGGAACAGGAGGATAAAGGTGATTATTCTCCAAGTAGGGAGATTGCTATTAAAGCGGCTGGAATGGCGAATCCGAACACAAGGAGATGAGAAATGAGGTGCGTTTTAGAATCCTTTCCCGGTCACATGGTGTACCATCTTCTGGGTTTCTCATGCATGTTTTCGATGTAGGAAGATGCACTTGAACCTGGAGATTAGGGACCCATGCGACGGGTAGCACTCAGTATTACTTTAAAGGGTCTGCGTTTGCTCACCCAACCTCACCAAACCTCTCAGCCTCAAGAGTGTCCACCCTTATGTCTCATCCAGCTGTGAGTCTAGATATGGTCAATCCAGTATGCATCACAGCCCCTGAACGAATTGTGTAAGAATTTCTCTCTATTTCAATGTCTTTGTTTCATGGGTTTTTAAAAGTAATTTATTTTTATACTGGGGTTTAGCTGCTTTTCACGGCTGTGTTTATGCCGCTTTACACCCACTTGACACAGTAACAGAGAGATATCAATACATAGGTTTTAAGATTATTACTAGTAAGATATATTCTTGTGCGGTGAATTGGGCGTGTTGAGTCCAGGTCTCTGAGCAAGGAGTAGGTCTTGTCTATTACATATTGGGTTTATGGAACGGTATCTGAGCTAATTTGAAACTCTAGTTTTATGTATCACCCCACCTCACCTTTCCCGTTAAGCAGCCATAGTGTGTTTTTTGCATGTGTGACTCTGTTCTGTTTTGTAATTCAGTTCAAGTGTAACGGTTTTTACATTCCCTCTATAAGTGACACCTTATGAGAAGTGTCCTTTTCTGTGTGACTTATTTCACTTAGAATCGTCGTACCTAAATCCACTCATCATGCTGCTACTAGCCTTATGACATTGATTTCATTGCTGAGTGATATTCCATTGTACATAAGGACCACAACTTTTTTATCCATTTTTCTCTTTCCTGGGATATTTAAGGTGGAATGAAGTGGAGGTCCTTGTCAACAGAGCAGCCCTAAACTTTGGGGTGCTAGTGTCTTGCTGATTTTTAATTTTCCCACTTTATACCCTCATGCGTGGAAGTGCCCTATGCTCTCTAAGCTGTGTTTTTTAGATGTTTCAGGACACACCGTACGCTTCTCCAGAGTGGCTGTTGGCAATTTACATCCCGCCCATCAGTGTAACAAGGCTCCCATTTCTCCATGGCCTGTCCTGCATTTCTGCTTTTGACACTTTTTTCAGCAAGGCCCTTTTGACCGATGGGAAGCGAGACTTCTTTGTAGCGCTGATTTGCCTTTCCAGGTTGCTTGGTTGGCCAAAAAGGGCGTATGCGTTTTTTCCTGAATATATTCAGGAAAAAACGCATACGCCCTCTTTGACCAAGGGCATCATTGTCAACGTTTTGCCGCTTTTCATGTGCTTTAAAGGCGATTCGAATCTACCTCCTGAAATCTGTTTCCTGCAATTCTGCCTTGATTTCAATTCCTCGTCTTTGCCTTCCCTCAATGTATTTGTGGATGAGAGTTGTCATTTATAACTGTGCAGGTTTGTGAATTGCAGTGCCCTGAAGCTCCATTTTACAACTCGTTTTTTTGGGAGGTGGCCGCAAAAGCGCAGGATGGCTTCAGGCCCTGTTCTGGTTCCGGGGGGCAGGCTGAGCCTGTGGTTAATTCTTCTTCCTGATGGGAAAATAGAGTGACCTTTGCCTGTCCCAACACCAAGACTTAGTCTCTCATTGGTTCCCCGTCTTCCCGTTCATCCTCAGGACAAATTGCAACCTGTACGGAACAGGAGGTTAAAGGTGCTGATGCTCCAAGTAGGGAGATTGCTAGTAAAGTGGCTGGAATGGCGAACCCGAGCACAAGGAGATGAGAAATGAGGTACGTTTTAGAAACCTTTCCCCATCACACGGTGTACCATCTTCTGGGTTTCTCATGCATGTTTTCGATGTAGGAAGATGCCCTTGAACCTGGAGATTTGGGACCCATGGAATGGGTAGCACGCAGTATTACTTTAAAGGGTCTGTGTTTGCGCACCCAACATCACCAAACCTCTCAGCCCCAAGAGTGTCCACCCTTATGTCTCATCCAGCTGTGGGTCTAGATATGGTCAATCCTGGTTGCATCACAGCCCCTGAACGAAATGTGTAAGAATTTCTCTCTCTTTCACTGTCTTTGTTTCATGGGTTTTTAAAAGTAATTTATTTTTTAATGGGGTTTAGCTGCTTTTCACGGCTGTGTTTATGCCGCTTTACACCCACTGGACACACTAACAGAGAGATATCAATACATAGGTTTTAAGATTCTTACTAGTCAGATATATTCTTGTGTGGTGAATAGGGCGTGTTGAGTCCAGTTCTCTGAGCAAGGAGGAGGTCTTGTCTATTACATCTTGGGTTTATGGAACGGTATCTGAGCTAATTTGAAACCCTTGTTTTATGTATCACCCCACCTCACCTTTCCCGTTAAGCAGCCATAGTGTGTTTTCTGCATGTGTGACTCTGTTCTGTTTTGTAATTCAGTTCAAGTGTAACGGTTTTTACATTCCCTCTATAAGTGACACCTTATGAGAAGTGTCCTTTTCTGTGTGACTTATTTCACTTAGAATCGTCGTACCTAAATCCACTCATCATGCTGCTACTAGCCTTATGACATTGATTTCATGGCTGAGTGATATTCCATTGTACATAAGGACCTCAAATTTTTTATCCATTTTTCGCTTTCCTGGGATATTTAAGGTGGAATGAAGTGGAGGTCCTTGTCAACAGAGCAACCCTAAACTTTGGGGTGCTTGTGTCTTGCTGATTTTTAATTTTCCCACTTTATACCCCCATGCGTGGAAGTGCCCTATGCTCTCTAAGCTGTGTTTTTTAGATGTTTAAGGACACACCGTACATTTCTCCAGAGTGGCTCTTGGCAATTTACATCCCGCCCATCAGTGTAGCCAGGCTCCCATTTCTCCATGGCCTGTCCTGCATTTCTGGTTTTGACACTTTTTTCAGCATGGCCCTTTTGACCGATGGGAAGCGAGACTTCTTTGTAGCGCTGATTTGCTTTTCCAGGTTGCTTGGTTGGCCAAAAAGGGCGTATGCGTTTTTTCCTGAATATATTCAGGAAAAAATGCATACGCCCTTTTTGACCAAGGGCATCATTGTCAACGTTTTGCCGCTTTTCATGTGCTTTAAAGGCGATTCGAATCTACCTCCTGAAATCTGTTTCCTGCAAATCTGCCTTGATTTCATTTCCTCGTCTTTGCCTTCCCTCAATGTATTTGTAGACGAGAGTTGTCATTTATAACTGTGCAGGTTTGTGAATTGCAGTGCCCTGAAGCTCCATTTTACAACTCGTTTTTTTGGGAGGTGGCCGCAAAAGCGCAGGATGGCTTCAGGCCCTGTTCTGGTTCCGGGGGGCAGGCTGAGCCTGTGGTTAATTCTTCTTCCTGATGGGAAAATAGAGTGACCTGTGCCTGTCCCAACACCAAGACCTAGTCTCTCATTGGTTCCCCGTCTTCCCGTTCATCCTCAGGACAAATTGCAACCTGTACGGAACAGGAGGTTAAAGGTGCTGATGCTCCAAGTAGGGAGATTGCTAGTAAAGTGGCTGGAATGGCGAACCCGAGCACAAGGAGATGAGAAATGAGGTACGTTTTAGAAACCTTTCCCCATCACACAGTGTACCATCTTCTGGGTTTCTCATGCTTGTTTTCAATGTAGGAAGATGCCCTTGAACCTGGAGATTTGGGACCCATGCGATGGGTAGCACGCAGTATTACTTTAAAGGGTCTGCGTTTGCTCACCCAACCTCACCAAACCTCTCAGCAACAAGAGTGTCCTCCCATATGTCTCCTCCAGCTGTGGGTCTAGATATGGTCAATCCAGGTTGCATCACAACCCCTGAACGAATTATGTAAGAATTTCTCTCTCTTTCACTATCTTTGTTTCATGGGTTTTTAAAAGTAATTTATTTTTTAATAGGGTTTAGCTGCTTTTCACGGCTGTGTTTATGCCGCTTTACACCCACTTGACACACTAACAGAGAGATATCAATACATAGGTTTTAAGATTATTACTAGTCAGATATATTCTTGTGCGGTGTATCGGGCGTGTTGAGTCCAGTTCTCTGAGCAAGGAGGAGGTCTTGTCTATTACATCTTGGGTTTATGGAACGGTATCTGAGCTAATATGAAACCCTTGTTTTATGTATCACCCCACCTCACCTTTCCCGTTAAGCAGCCATAGTGTGTTTTCTGCATGTGTGACTCTGTTCTGTTTTGTAATTCAGTTCAAGTGTAACGGTTTTTACATTCCCTCTATAAGTGACACCTTATGAGAAGTGTCCTTTTCTGTGTGACTTATTTCACTTAGAATCGTCGTACCTAAATCCACTCATCATGATGCTACTAGCCTTATGACATTGATTTCATGGCTGAGTGATATTCCATTGTACATAAGGACCTCAAATTTTTTATCCATTTTTCGCTTTCCTGGGATATTTAAGGTGGAATGAAGTGGAGGTCCTTGTCAACAGAGCAACCCTAAACTTTGGGGTGCTTGTGTCTTGCTGATTTTTAATTTTCCCACTTTATACCCCCATGCGTGGAAGTGCCCTATGCTCTCTAAGCTGTGTTTTTTAGATGTTTAAGGGCACACCGTACACTTCTCCAGAGTGGCTGTTGGCAATTTACATCCCGCCCATCAGTGTAGCAAGGCTCCCATTTCCCCATGGCCTGTCCTGCATTTCTGGTTTTGACACTTTTTTCAGCATGGCCCTTTTGACCGATGGGAAGCGAGACTCCTTTGTAGCGCTGATTTGCTTTTCCTGGTTGCTTGGTTGGCCAAAAAGGGCGTATGCGTTTTTTCCTGAATATATTCAGGAAAAAATGCATACGCCCTTTTTGACCAAGGGCATCATTGTCAAGGTTTTGCCGCTTTTCATGTGCTTTAAAGGCGATTCGAATCTACCTCCTGAAATCTGTTTCCTGCAAATCTGCCTTGATTTCATTTCCTCGTCTTTGCCTTCCCTCAATGTATTTGTAGACGAGAGTTGTCATTTATAACTGTGCAGGTTTGTGAATTGCAGTGCCCTGAAGCTCCATTTTACAACTCGTTTTTTTGGGAGGTGGCCGCAAAAGCGCAGGATGGCTTCAGGCCCTGTTCTGGTTCCGGGGGGCAGGCTGAGCCTGTGGTTAATTCTTCTTCCTGATGGGAAAATAGAGTGACCTGTGCCTGTCCCAACACCAAGACCTTGTCTCTCATTGGTTCCCCGTCTTCCCGTTCATCCTCAGGACAAATTGCAACCTGTACGGAACAGGAGGTTAAAGGTGCTGATGCTCCAAGTAGGGAGATTGCTAGTAAAGTGGCTGGAATGGCGAACCCGAGCACAAGGAGATGAGAAATGAGGTACGTTTTAGAAACCTTTCCCCATCACACAGTGTACCATCTTCTGGGTTTCTCATGCATGTTTTCAATGTAGGAAGATGCCCTTGAACCTGGAGATTTGGGACCCATGCGATGGGTAGCATGCAGTATTACTTTAAAGGGTCTGCGTTTGCTCACCCAACGTCACCAAACCTCTCAGCAACAAGAGTGTCCTCCCATATGTCTCCTCCAGCTGTGGGTCTAGATATGGTCAATCCAGGTTGCATCACAGCCCCTGAACGAATTGTGTAAGAATTTCTCTCTCTTTCACTGGCGTTGTTTCATGGGTTTTTAAAAGTAATTTATTTTTTAATGGGGTTTAGCTGCTTTTCACGGCTGTGTTTATGCCGCTTTACACCCACTGGACACACTAACAGAGAGATATCAATACATAGGTTTTAAGATTATTACTAGTCAGATATATTCTTGTGCGGTGAATCGGGCGTGTTGAGTCCAGATCTCTGAGCAAGGAGTAGGTCTTGTCTATTACATATTGGGTTTATGGAACGGTATCTGAGCTAATTTGAAACTCTTGTTTTATGTATCACCCCACCTCACCTTTCCCGTTAAGCAGCCATAGTGTGTTTTCTGCATGTGTGACTCTGTTCTGTTTTGTAATTCAGTTCAAGTGTAACGGTTTTTACATTCCCTCTATAAGTGACAACTTATGAGAAGTGTCCTTTTCTGTGTGACTTATTTCACTTAGAATCGTCGTACCTAAATCCACTCATCATGATGCTACTAGCCTTATGACATTGATTTCATGGCTGAGTGATATTCCATTGTACATAAGGACCTCAAATTTTTTATCAATTTTTCGCTTTCCTGGGATATTTAAGGTGGAATGAAGTGGAGGTCCTTGTCAACAGAGCAGCCCTAAACTTTGGGGTGCTTGTATCTTGCTGATTTTTAATTTTCCCACTTTATACCCCCATGCGTGGAAGTGCCCTATGCTCTCTAAGCTGTGTTTTTTAGATGTTTCAGGACACACCGTACATTTCTCCAGAGTGGCTCTTGGCAATTTACATCCCGCCCATCAGTGTAGCAAGGCTCCCATTCCTCCATGGCCTGTCCTGCATTTCTGGTTTTGACACTTTTTTCAGCATGGCCCTTTTGACCGATGGGAAGCGAGACTTCTTTGTAGCGCTGATTTGCCTTTCCAGGTTGCTTGGTTGGCCAACAAGGGCGTATGCGTTTTTTCCTGAATATATTCAGGAAAAAATGCATACGCCCTTTTTGGCCAAGGGCATCATTGTCAACGTTTTGCCGCTTTTCATGTGCTTTAAAGGTGATTCAAATCTACCTCCTGAAATCTGTTTCCTGCAATTCTGCCTTGATTTCAATTCCACGTCTTTGCCTTCCCTCAATGTATTTGTGGACGAGAGTTGTCATTTATAACTGTGCAGGTTTGTGAATTGCAGTGCCCTGAATCTCCATTTTACAACTCGTTTTTTTGGGAGGTGGCCGCAAAAGCGCAGGATGGCTTCAGGCCCTGTTCTGCTTCCGGGGGGCAGGCTGAGCCTGTGGTTAATTCTTCTTCCTGATGGGAAAATAGAGTGACCTGTGCCTGTCCCAACACCAAGACCTAGTCTCTCATTGGTTCCCCGTCTTCCCGTTCATCCTCAGGACAAATTGCAACCTGTACAGAACAGGAGGTTAAAGGTGCTGATGCTCCAAGTAGGGAGATTGCTAGTAAAGTGGCTGGAATGGCGAAACCGAGCACAAGGAGATGAGAAATGAGGTACGTTTTAGAAACCTTTCCCCATCACACGGTGTACCATCTTCTGGGTTTCTCATGTATGTTTTCGATGTAGGAAGATGCCCTTGAACCTGGAGATTTGGGTCCCATGTGATGGGTAGCACGCAGTATTACTTTAAAGGGTCTGCGTTTGCTCACCCAACCTCACCAAACCTCTCAGCACCAAGTGTGTCCACCCTTATGTCTCATCCAGCTGTGGGTCTAGATATGGTCAATCCAGGTTGCATCACAGCCCCTGAACGAATTGTGTAAGAATTTCTCTCTCTTTCACTGGCGTTGTTTCATGGGTTTTTAAAAGTAATTTATTTTTATAATGGGGTTTAGCTGCTTTTCACGGCTGTGTTTATGCCGCTTTACACCCACTTGACACACTAACAGAGAGATATCAATACATAGGTTTTAAGATTATTACTAGTCAGATATATTCTTGTGCGGTGAATCGGGCGTGTTGAGTCCAGTTCTCTGAGAAAGGAGTAGGTCTTGTTTATTACATATTGGGTTTATGGAACGGTATCTGAGCTAATTTGAAACTCTTGTTTTATGTATCACCCCACCTCACCTTTCCCGTTAAGCAGCCATAGTGTGTTTTTTGCATGTGTGACTCTGTTCTGTTTTGTAATTCAGTTCAAGTGTAACGGTTTTTACATTCCCTCTATAAGTGACACCTTATGAGAAGTGTCGTTTTCTGTGTGACTTATTTCACTTAGAATCGTCGTACCTAAATCCACTCATCATGCTGCTACTAGCCTTATGACATTGATTTCATGGCTGAGTGATATTCCATTGTACATAAGGACCACAACTTTTTTATCCATTTTTCTCTTTCCTGGGATATTTAAGGTGGAATGAAGTGGAGGTCCTTGTCAAAAGAGCAGGCCTAAACTTTGGGGTGCTTGAGTCTTCCTGATTTTTAATTTTCCCACTTTATACCCCCATGTGTGGAAGTGCCCTATGTTCTCTAGCTGTGTTTTTTAGATGTTTCAGGACACACCGTACACTTCTCCAGAGTGGCTCTTGGCAATTTACATCCCGCCCATCAGTGTAGCAAGGCTCCCATTTCTCCATGGCCTGTCCTGCATTTCTGGTTTTGACACTTTTTTCAGCATGGCCCTTTTGACCGATGGGAAGCGAGACTTCTTTGTAGCGCTGATTTGCCTTTCCAGGTTGCTTGGTTGGCCAAAAAGGGCGTATGCGTTTTTTCCTGAATATATTCAGGAAAAAACGCATACGCCCTTTTTGACGAAGGGCATCATTGTCAACGTTTTGCCGCTTTTCATGTGCTTTAAAGGCGATTCGAATCTACCTCCTGAAATCTGTTTCCTGCAATTCTGCCTTGATTTCAATTCCTCGTCTTTGCCTTCCCTCAATGTATTTGTGGACGAGAGTTGTCATTTATAACTGTGCAGGTTTGTGAATTGCAGTGCCCTGAAGCTCCATTTTACAACTCGTTTTTTTGGGAGGTGGCCGCAAAAGCGCAGGATGGCTTCAGGCCCTGTTCTGGTTCCAGGAGGCAGGCTGAGCCTGTGGTTAATTCTTCTTCCTGATGGGAAAATAGAGTGACCTGTGCCTGTCCCAACACCAAGAGCTAGTCTCTCATTGGTTCCCCGTCTTCCCGTTCAACCTCAGGACAAATTGCAACCTGTACGGAACAGGAGGTTAAAGGTGCTGATGCTCCAAGTAGGGAGATTGCTAGTAAAGTGGCTGGAATGGCGAACCCGAGCACAAGGAGATGAGAAATGAGGTACGTTTTAGAAACCTTTCCCCATCACACGGTGTGTCATCTTCTGGGTTTCTCATGCATGTTTTCGATGTAGGAAGATGCCCTTGAACCTGGAGATTTGGGACCCATGCGATGGGTAGCACGCGGTATTACTTTAAAGGGTCTGCGTTTGCGCACCCAACATCACCAAACCTCTCAGCCCCAAGAGTGTCCACCCTTATGTCTCATCCAGCTGTGGGTCTAGATATGGTCAATCCAGGTTGCATCACAGCCCCTGAACGAAATGTGTAAGAATTTCTCTCTCTTTCCCTGTCTTTGTTTCATGGGTTTTTAAAAGTAATTTATTTTTTAATGGGGTTTAGCTGCTTTTCACGGCTGTGTTTATGCCGCTTTACACCCACTGGACACACTAACAGAGAGATATCAATACATAGGTTTTAAGATTATTACTAGTCAGATATATTCTTGTGCGGTGAATCGGGCGTGTTGAGTCCAGTTCTCTGAGCAAGGAGGAGGTCTTGTCTATTACATCTTGGGTTTATGGAACGGTATCTGAGCTAATATGAAACCCTTGTTTTATGTATCACCCCACCTCACCTTTCCCGTTAAGCAGCCATAGTGTGTTTTCTGCATGTGTGACTCTGTTCTGTTTTGTAATTCAGTTCAAGTGTAACGGTTTTTACATTCCCTCTATAAGTGACACCTTATGAGAAGTGTCCTTTTCTGTGTGACTTATTTCACTTAGAATCGTCGTACCTAAATCCACTCATCATGATGCTACTAGCCTTATGACATTGATTTCATGGCTGAGTGATATTCCATTGTACATAAGGACCTCAAATTTTTTATCCATTTTTCGCTTTCCTGGGATATTTAAGGTGGAATGAAGTGGAGGTCCTTGTCAACAGAGCAACCCTAAACTTTGGGGTGCTTGTGTCTTGCTGATTTTTAATTTTCCCACTTTATACCCCCATGCGTGGAAGTGCCCTATGCTCTCTAAGCTGTGTTTTTTAGATGTTTAAGGGCACACCGTACACTTCTCCAGAGTGGCTGTTGGCAATTTACATCCCGCCCATCAGTGTAGCAAGGCTCCCATTTCCCCATGGCCTGTCCTGCATTTCTGGTTTTGACACTTTTTTCAGCATGGCCCTTTTGACCGATGGGAAGCGAGACTCCTTTGTAGCGCTGATTTGCTTTTCCTGGTTGCTTGGTTGGCCAAAAAGGGCGTATGCGTTTTTTCCTGAATATATTCAGGAAAAAATGCATACGCCCTTTTTGACCAAGGGCATCATTGTCAAGGTTTTGCCGCTTTTCATGTGCTTTAAAGGCGATTCGAATCTACCTCCTGAAATCTGTTTCCTGCAAATCTGCCTTGATTTCATTTCCTCGTCTTTGCCTTCCCTCAATGTATTTGTAGACGAGAGTTGTCATTTATAACTGTGCAGGTTTGTGAATTGCAGTGCCCTGAAGCTCCATTTTACAACTCGTTTTTTTGGGAGGTGGCCGCAAAAGCGCAGGATGGCTTCAGGCCCTGTTCTGGTTCCGGGGGGCAGGCTGAGCCTGTGGTTAATTCTTCTTCCTGATGGGAAAATAGAGTGACCTGTGCCTGTCCCAACACCAAGACCTTGTCTCTCATTGGTTCCCCGTCTTCCCGTTCATCCTCAGGACAAATTGCAACCTGTACGGAACAGGAGGTTAAAGGTGCTGATGCTCCAAGTAGGGAGATTGCTAGTAAAGTGGCTGGAATGGCGAACCCGAGCACAAGGAGATGAGAAATGAGGTACGTTTTAGAAACCTTTCCCCATCACACAGTGTACCATCTTCTGGGTTTCTCATGCATGTTTTCAATGTAGGAAGATGCCCTTGAACCTGGAGATTTGGGACCCATGCGATGGGTAGCATGCAGTATTACTTTAAAGGGTCTGCGTTTGCTCACCCAACGTCACCAAACCTCTCAGCAACAAGAGTGTCCTCCCATATGTCTCCTCCAGCTGTGGGTCTAGATATGGTCAATCCAGGTTGCATCACAGCCCCTGAACGAATTGTGTAAGAATTTCTCTCTCTTTCACTGGCGTTGTTTCATGGGTTTTTAAAAGTAATTTATTTTTTAATGGGGTTTAGCTGCTTTTCACGGCTGTGTTTATGCCGCTTTACACCCACTGGACACACTAACAGAGAGATATCAATACATAGGTTTTAAGATTATTACTAGTCAGATATATTCTTGTGCGGTGAATCGGGCGTGTTGAGTCCAGATCTCTGAGCAAGGAGTAGGTCTTGTCTATTACATATTGGGTTTATGGAACGGTATCTGAGCTAATTTGAAACTCTTGTTTTATGTATCACCCCACCTCACCTTTCCCGTTAAGCAGCCATAGTGTGTTTTCTGCATGTGTGACTCTGTTCTGTTTTGTAATTCAGTTCAAGTGTAACGGTTTTTACATTCCCTCTATAAGTGACAACTTATGAGAAGTGTCCTTTTCTGTGTGACTTATTTCACTTAGAATCGTCGTACCTAAATCCACTCATCATGATGCTACTAGCCTTATGACATTGATTTCATGGCTGAGTGATATTCCATTGTACATAAGGACCTCAAATTTTTTATCAATTTTTCGCTTTCCTGGGATATTTAAGGTGGAATGAAGTGGAGGTCCTTGTCAACAGAGCAGCCCTAAACTTTGGGGTGCTTGTATCTTGCTGATTTTTAATTTTCCCACTTTATACCCCCATGCGTGGAAGTGCCCTATGCTCTCTAAGCTGTGTTTTTTAGATGTTTCAGGACACACCGTACATTTCTCCAGAGTGGCTCTTGGCAATTTACATCCCGCCCATCAGTGTAGCAAGGCTCCCATTCCTCCATGGCCTGTCCTGCATTTCTGGTTTTGACACTTTTTTCAGCATGGCCCTTTTGACCGATGGGAAGCGAGACTTCTTTGTAGCGCTGATTTGCCTTTCCAGGTTGCTTGGTTGGCCAACAAGGGCGTATGCGTTTTTTCCTGAATATATTCAGGAAAAAATGCATACGCCCTTTTTGGCCAAGGGCATCATTGTCAACGTTTTGCCGCTTTTCATGTGCTTTAAAGGTGATTCAAATCTACCTCCTGAAATCTGTTTCCTGCAATTCTGCCTTGATTTCAATTCCACGTCTTTGCCTTCCCTCAATGTATTTGTGGACGAGAGTTGTCATTTATAACTGTGCAGGTTTGTGAATTGCAGTGCCCTGAATCTCCATTTTACAACTCGTTTTTTTGGGAGGTGGCCGCAAAAGCGCAGGATGGCTTCAGGCCCTGTTCTGCTTCCGGGGGGCAGGCTGAGCCTGTGGTTAATTCTTCTTCCTGATGGGAAAATAGAGTGACCTGTGCCTGTCCCAACACCAAGACCTAGTCTCTCATTGGTTCCCCGTCTTCCCGTTCATCCTCAGGACAAATTGCAACCTGTACAGAACAGGAGGTTAAAGGTGCTGATGCTCCAAGTAGGGAGATTGCTAGTAAAGTGGCTGGAATGGCGAAACCGAGCACAAGGAGATGAGAAATGAGGTACGTTTTAGAAACCTTTCCCCATCACACGGTGTACCATCTTCTGGGTTTCTCATGTATGTTTTCGATGTAGGAAGATGCCCTTGAACCTGGAGATTTGGGTCCCATGTGATGGGTAGCACGCAGTATTACTTTAAAGGGTCTGCGTTTGCTCACCCAACCTCACCAAACCTCTCAGCACCAAGTGTGTCCACCCTTATGTCTCATCCAGCTGTGGGTCTAGATATGGTCAATCCAGGTTGCATCACAGCCCCTGAACGAATTGTGTAAGAATTTCTCTCTCTTTCACTGGCGTTGTTTCATGGGTTTTTAAAAGTAATTTATTTTTATAATGGGGTTTAGCTGCTTTTCACGGCTGTGTTTATGCCGCTTTACACCCACTTGACACACTAACAGAGAGATATCAATACATAGGTTTTAAGATTATTACTAGTCAGATATATTCTTGTGCGGTGAATCGGGCGTGTTGAGTCCAGTTCTCTGAGAAAGGAGTAGGTCTTGTTTATTACATATTGGGTTTATGGAACGGTATCTGAGCTAATTTGAAACTCTTGTTTTATGTATCACCCCACCTCACCTTTCCCGTTAAGCAGCCATAGTGTGTTTTTTGCATGTGTGACTCTGTTCTGTTTTGTAATTCAGTTCAAGTGTAACGGTTTTTACATTCCCTCTATAAGTGACACCTTATGAGAAGTGTCGTTTTCTGTGTGACTTATTTCACTTAGAATCGTCGTACCTAAATCCACTCATCATGCTGCTACTAGCCTTATGACATTGATTTCATGGCTGAGTGATATTCCATTGTACATAAGGACCACAACTTTTTTATCCATTTTTCTCTTTCCTGGGATATTTAAGGTGGAATGAAGTGGAGGTCCTTGTCAAAAGAGCAGGCCTAAACTTTGGGGTGCTTGAGTCTTCCTGATTTTTAATTTTCCCACTTTATACCCCCATGTGTGGAAGTGCCCTATGTTCTCTAGCTGTGTTTTTTAGATGTTTCAGGACACACCGTACACTTCTCCAGAGTGGCTCTTGGCAATTTACATCCCGCCCATCAGTGTAGCAAGGCTCCCATTTCTCCATGGCCTGTCCTGCATTTCTGGTTTTGACACTTTTTTCAGCATGGCCCTTTTGACCGATGGGAAGCGAGACTTCTTTGTAGCGCTGATTTGCCTTTCCAGGTTGCTTGGTTGGCCAAAAAGGGCGTATGCGTTTTTTCCTGAATATATTCAGGAAAAAACGCATACGCCCTTTTTGACGAAGGGCATCATTGTCAACGTTTTGCCGCTTTTCATGTGCTTTAAAGGCGATTCGAATCTACCTCCTGAAATCTGTTTCCTGCAATTCTGCCTTGATTTCAATTCCTCGTCTTTGCCTTCCCTCAATGTATTTGTGGACGAGAGTTGTCATTTATAACTGTGCAGGTTTGTGAATTGCAGTGCCCTGAAGCTCCATTTTACAACTCGTTTTTTTGGGAGGTGGCCGCAAAAGCGCAGGATGGCTTCAGGCCCTGTTCTGGTTCCAGGAGGCAGGCTGAGCCTGTGGTTAATTCTTCTTCCTGATGGGAAAATAGAGTGACCTGTGCCTGTCCCAACACCAAGAGCTAGTCTCTCATTGGTTCCCCGTCTTCCCGTTCAACCTCAGGACAAATTGCAACCTGTACGGAACAGGAGGTTAAAGGTGCTGATGCTCCAAGTAGGGAGATTGCTAGTAAAGTGGCTGGAATGGCGAACCCGAGCACAAGGAGATGAGAAATGAGGTACGTTTTAGAAACCTTTCCCCATCACACGGTGTGTCATCTTCTGGGTTTCTCATGCATGTTTTCGATGTAGGAAGATGCCCTTGAACCTGGAGATTTGGGACCCATGCGATGGGTAGCACGCGGTATTACTTTAAAGGGTCTGCGTTTGCGCACCCAACATCACCAAACCTCTCAGCCCCAAGAGTGTCCACCCTTATGTCTCATCCAGCTGTGGGTCTAGATATGGTCAATCCAGGTTGCATCACAGCCCCTGAACGAAATGTGTAAGAATTTCTCTCTCTTTCCCTGTCTTTGTTTCATGGGTTTTTAAAAGTAATTTATTTTTTAATGGGGTTTAGCTGCTTTTCACGGCTGTGTTTATGCCGCTTTACACCCACTGGACACACTAACAGAGAGATATCAATACATAGGTTTTAAGATTCTTACTAGTCAGATATATTCTTGTGCGGTGAATAGGGCGTGTTGAGTCCAGTTCTCTGAGCAAGGAGGAGGTCTTGTCTATTACATATTGGATTTATGGAACGGTATCTGAGCTAATTTGAAACTCTTGTTTTATGTATCACCCCACCTCACCTTTCCGTTTAAGCAGCCATAGTGTGTTTTCTGCATGTGTGACTCTGTTCTGTTTTGTAATTCAGTTCATGTGTAACGGTTTTTACATTCCCTCTATAAGTGACACCTTATGAGAAGTGTCCTTTTCTGTGTGACTTATTTCACTTAGAATCGTCGTACCTAAATCCACTCATCATGATGCTACTAACCTTATGACATTGATTTCATGGCTGAGTGATATTCCATTGTACATAAGGACCTCAAATTTTTTATCCATTTTTCGCTTTCCTGGGATATTTAAGGTGGAATGAAGTGGAGGTCCTTGTCAACAGAGCAGCCCTAAACTTTGGGGTGCTTGTGTCTTGCTGATTTTTAATTTTCCCACTTTATACCCCCATGCGTGGAAGTGCCCTATGCTCTCTAAGCTGTGTTTTTTAGATGTTTCAGGACACACCGTACACTTCTCCAGAGTGGCTCTTGGCAATTTACATCCCGCCCATCAGTGTAGCAAGGCTCCCATTCCTCCATGGCCTGTCCTGCATTTCTGGTTTTGACACTTTTTTCAGCATGGCCCTTTTGACCGATGGGAATCGAGACTTCTTTGTAGCGCTGATTTGCCTTTCCAGGTTGCTTGGTTGGCCAAAAAGGGCCTATGCGTTTTTTCTTGAATATATTCAGGAAAAAACGCATACGCCCTTTTTGACCAAGGGCATCATTGTCAACGTTTTGCCACTTTTCATGTGCTTTAAAGGCGATTCGAATCTACCTCCTGAAATCTGTTTCCTGCAATTCTGCCTTGATTTCAATTCCTCGTCTTTGCCTTCCCTCAATGTATTTGTAGACGAGAGTTGTCATTTATAACTGTGCAGGTTTGTGAATTGCAGTGCCCTGAATCTCCATTTTACAACTCGTTTTTTTGGCAGGTGGCCGCAAAAGCGCAGGATGGCTTCAGGCCCTGTTCTGGTTCCGGGGGGCAGGCTGAGCCTGTGGTTAATTCTTCTTCCTGATGGGAAAATAGAGTGACCTGTGCCTGTCCCAACACCAAGACCTAGTCTCTCATTGGTTCCCCGTCTTCCCGTTCATCCTCAGGACAAATTGCAACCTGTACGGAACAGGAGGTTAAAGGTGCTGATGCTCCAAGTAGGGAGATTGCTAGTAAAGTGGCTGGAATGGCGAACCCGAGCACAAGGAGATGAGAAATGAGGTACGTTTTAGAAACCTTTCCCCATCACACAGTGTACCATCTTCTGGGTTTCTCATGCATGTTTTCAATGTAGGAAGATGCCCTTGAACCTGGAGATTTGGGACCCATGCGATGGGTAGCACGCAGTATTACTTTAAAGGGTCTGCGTTTGCTCACCCAACGTCACGAAACCTCTCAGCAAGAAGAGTGTCCTCCCATATGTCTCCTCCAGCTGTGGGTCTAGATATGGTCAATCCAGGTTGCATCACAGCCCCTGAACGAATTGTGTAAGAATTTCTCTCTCTTTCACTGGCGTTGTTTCATGGGTTTTTAAAAGTAATTTATTTTTATAATGGGGTTTAGCTGCTTTTCACGGCTGTGTTTATGCCGCTTTACACCCACTTGACACACTAACAGAGAGATATCAATACATAGGTTTTAAGATTATTACTAGTCAGATATATTCTTGTGCGGTGAATCGGGCGTGTTGAGTCCAGCTCTCTGAGAAAGGAGTAGGTCTTGTTTATTACATATTGGGTTTATGGAACGGTATCTGAGCTAATTTGAAACTCTTGTTTTATGTATCACCCCACCTCACCTTTCCCGTTAAGCAGCCATAGTGTGTTTTTTGCATGTGTGACTCTGTTCTGTTTTGTAATTCAGTTCAAGTGTAACGGTTTTTACATTCCCTCTGTAAGTGACACCTTATGAGAAGTGTCGTTTTCTGTGTGACTTATTTCACTTAGAATCGTCGTACCTAAATCCACTCATCATGCTGCTACTAGCCTTATGACATTGATTTCATGGCTGAGTGATATTCCATTGTACATAAGGACCACAACTTTTTTATCCATTTTTCTCTTTCCTGGGATATTTAAGGTCGAATGAAGTGGAGGTCCTTGTCAAAAGAGCAGGCCTAAACTTTGGGGTGCTTGAGTCTTCCTGATTTTTAATTTTCCCACTTTATACCCCCATGTGTGGAAGTGCCCTATGTTCTCTAGCTGTGTTTTTTAGATGTTTCAGGACACACCGTACACTTCTCCAGAGTGGCTCTTGGCAATTTACATCCCGCCCATCAGTGTAGCAAGGCTCCCATTTCTCCATGGCCTGTCCTGCATTTCTGGTTTTGACACTTTTTTCAGCATGGCCCTTTTGACCGATGGGAAGCGAGACTTCTTTGTAGCGCTGATTTGCCTTTCCAGGTTGCTTGGTTGGCCAAAAAGGGCGTATGCGTTTTTTCCTGAATATATTCAGGAAAAAAGGCATACGCCCTTTTTGACGAAGGGCATCATTGTCAACGTTTTGCCGCTTTTCATGTGCTTTAAAGGCGATTCGAATCTACCTCCTGAAATCTGTTTCCTGCAATTCTGCCTTGATTTCAATTCCTCGTCTTTGCCTTCCCTCAATGTATTTGTGGACGAGAGTTGTCATTTATAACTGTGCAGGTTTGTGAATTGCAGTGCCCTGAAGCTCCATTTTACAACTCGTTTTTTTGGGAGGTGGCCGCAAAAGCGCAGGATGGCTTCAGGCCCTGTTCTGGTTCCGGGAGGCAGGCTGAGCCTGTGGTTAATTCTTCTTCCTGATGGGAAAATAGAGTGACCTGTGCCTGTCCCAACACCAAGAGCTAGTCTCTCATTGGTTCCCCGTCTTCCCGTTCAACCTCAGGACAAATTGCAACCTGTACGGAACAGGAGGTTAAAGGTGCTGATGCTCCAAGTAGGGAGATTGCTAGTAAAGTGGCTGGAATGGCGAACCCGAGCACAAGGAGATGAGAAATGAGGTACGTTTTAGAAACCTTTCCCCATCACACGGTGTGTCATCTTCTGGGTTTCTCATGCATGTTTTCGATGTAGGAAGATGCCCTTGAACCTGGAGATTTGGGACCCATGCGATGGGTAGCACGCGGTATTACTTTAAAGGGTCTGCGTTTGCGCACCCAACATCACCAAACCTCTCAGCTCCAAGAGTGTCCACCCTTATGTCTCATCCAGCTGTGGGTCTAGATATGGTCAATCCAGGTTGCCTCACAGCCCCTGAACGAAATGTGTAAGAATTTCTCTCTCTTTCCCTGTCTTTGTTTCATGGGTTTTTAAAAGTAATTTATTTTTTAATGGGGTTTAGCTGCTTTTCACGGCTGTGTTTATGCCGCTTTAAACCCACTTGACACACTAACAGAGAGATATCAATACATAGGTTTTAAGATTATTACTAGTCAGATATATTCTTGTGCGGTGAATCGGGCGTGTTGAGTCCAGTTCTCTGAGCAAGGAGGAGGTCTTGTCTATTACATCTTGGGTTTATGGAACGGTATCTGAGCTAATATGAAACCCTTGTTTTATGTATCACCCCACCTCACCTTTCCCGTTAAGCAGCCATAGTGTGTTTTCTGCATGTGTGACTCTGTTCTGTTTTGTAATTCAGTTCAAGTGTAACGGTTTTTACATTCCCTCTATAAGTGACACCTTATGAGAAGTGTCCTTTTCTGTGTGACTTATTTCACTTAGAATCGTCGTACCTAAATCCACTCATCATGATGCTACTAGCCTTATGACATTGATTTCATGGCTGAGTGATATTCCATTGTACATAAGGACCTCAAATTTTTTATCCATTTTTCGCTTTCCTGGGATATTTAAGGTGGAATGAAGTGGAGGTCCTTGTCAACAGAGCAACCCTAAACTTTGGGGTGCTTGTGTCTTGCTGATTTTTAATTTTCCCACTTTATACCCCCATGCGTGGAAGTGCCCTATGCTCTCTAAGCTGTGTTTTTTAGATGTTTAAGGGCACACCGTACACTTCTCCAGAGTGGCTGTTGGCAATTTACATCCCGCCCATCAGTGTAGCAAGGCTCCCATTTCTCCATGGCCTGTCCTGCATTTCTGGTTTTGACACTTTTTTCAGCATGGCCCTTTTGACCGATGGGAAGCGAGACTCCTTTGTAGCGCTGATTTGCTTTTCCAGGTTGCTTGGTTGGCCAAAAAGGGCGTATGCGTTTTTTCCTGAATATATTCAGGAAAAAATGCATACGCCCTTTTTGACCAAGGGCATCATTGTCAAGGTTTTGCCGCTTTTCATGTGCTTTAAAGGCGATTCGAATCTACCTCCTGAAATCTGTTTCCTGCAAATCTGCCTTGATTTCATTTCCTCGTCTTTGCCTTCCCTCAATGTATTTGTAGACGAGAGTTGTCATTTATAACTGTGCAGGTTTGTGAATTGCAGTGCCCTGAAGCTCCATTTTACAACTCGTTTTTTTGGGAGGTGGCCGCAAAAGCGCAGGATGGCTTCAGGCCCTGTTCTGGTTCCAGGGGGCAGGCTGAGCCTGTGGTTAATTCTTCTTCCTGATGGGAAAATAGAGTGACCTGTGCCTGTCCCAACACCAAGACCTAGTCTCTCATTGGTTCCCCGTCTTCCCGTTCATCCTCAGGACAAATTGCAACCTGTATGGAACAGGAGGTTAAAGGTGCTGATGCTCCAAGTAGGGAGATTGCTAGTAAAGTGGCTGGAATGGCGAACCCGAGCACAAGGAGATGAGAAATGAGGTACGTTTTAGAAACCTTTCCCCATCACACAGTGTACCATCTTCTGGGTTTCTCATGCATGTTTTCAATGTAGGAAGATGCCCTTGAACCTGGAGATTTGGGACCCATGCGATGGGTAGCACGCAGTATTACTTTAAAGGGTCTGCGTTTGCTCACCCAACGTCACGAAACCTCTCAGCAACAAGAGTGTCCTCCCATATGTCTCCTCCAGCTGTGGGTCTAGATATGGTCAATCCAGGTTGCATCACAGCCCCTGAACGAATTGTGTAAGAATTTCTCTCTCTTTCACTGGCGTTGTTTCATGGGTTTTTAAAAGTAATTTATTTTTTAATGGGGTTTAGCTGCTTTTCACAGCTGTGTTTATGCCGCTTTACACCCACTGGACACACTAACAGAGAGATATCAATACATAGGTTTTAAGATTATTACTAGTCAGATATATTCTTGTGCGGTGAATCGGGCGTGTTGAGTCCAGATCTCTGAGCAAGGAGTAGGTCTTGTCTATTACATATTGGGTTTATGGAACGGTATCTGAGCTAATTTGAAACCCTTGTTTTATGTATCACCCCACCTCACCTTTCCTGTTAAGCAGCCATAGTGTGTTTTCTGCATGTGTGACTCTGTTCTGTTTTGTAATTCAGTTCAAGTGTAACGGTTTTTACATTCCCTCTATAAGTGATACCTTATGAGAAGTGTCCTTTTCTGTGTGACGTATTTCACTTAGAATCGTCGTACCTAAATCCACTCATCATGCTGCTACTAGCCTTATGACATTGATTTCATGGCTGAGTGATATTCCATTGTACATAAGGACCACAACTTTTTTATCCATTTTTCTCTTTCCTGGGATATTTAAGGTGGAATGATGAAGTGGAGGTCCTTGTCAACAGAGCAGCCCTAAAGTTTGGGGTGCTTGTGTTTTGCTGATTTTTCATTTTCCCAATTTATACCCCCATGAGTGGAAGTGCCCTATGCTCTCTAAGCTGTGTTTTTTAGATGTTTCAGGACACACCTTACACTTCTCCAGAGTGGCTGTTGGCAATTTACATCCCGCCCATCAGTGTAGCAAGGCTCCCATTTATCCATGGCCTGTCCTGCATTTCTGGTTTTGACACTTTTTTCAGCATGGCCCTTTTGACCGATGGGAAGCGAGACTTCTTTGTAGCGCTGATTTGCCTTTCCAGCTTGCTTGGTTGGCCAAAAAGGGCGTATGCGTTTTTTCCTGAATATATTCAGGAAAAAACGCATACGCCCTTTTTGGCCAAGGGCATATTTGTCGAACCTTTGCCGCTTTTCATGGGCTTTAAAGGCGATTCGCATCTACCTTTTGAAATATTTTTCCTGCAATTCTGCCTTGCTTTCAAATCCTCTTCGTTGCCTTCCATCAACATATTTGTGGACGAGAGTTATCATTTATATCTATGCATTTTTTTGAATTGCAGTGACCCTCAGCTCCATTTTTCAACTCGCTTTTATGGGAGCTGGCCGCAAAAGCGCAGAATGTCTTCAGGCCCTATTCTGGTTCCGGTGGGCAAGCTGATCCTGTGGTTAATTCTTCTTCCTAATGGGAAAATAGAGTGACCTGTGCCTGTCCCAACACCAAGAGCTATTCTCTCATTGGTTCTCCCTCTTCCCATTCATCCTCATTACAAATTGCCCCCTGTACGGAACAGGAGGATAAAGGTGATTATTCTCCAAGTAGGGAGATTGCTATTAAAGCGGCTGGAATGGCGAATCCGAACACAAGGAGATGAGAAATGAGGTGCGTTTTAGAATCCTTTCCCGGTCACATGGTGTACCATCTTCTGGGTTTCTCATGCATGTTTTCGATGTAGGAAGATGCACTTGAACCTGGAGATTAGGGACCCATGCGACGGGTAGCACTCAGTATTACTTTAAAGGGTCTGCGTTTGCTCACCCAACCTCACCAAACCTCTCAGCCTCAAGAGTGTCCACCCTTATGTCTCATCCAGCTGTGAGTCTAGATATGGTCAATCCAGAATGCATCACAGCCCCTGAACGAATTGTGTAAGAATTTCTCTCTCTTTCAATGTCTTTGTTTCATGGGTTTTTAAAAGTAATTTATTTTTATACTGGGGTTTAGCTGCTTTTCATGGCTGTGTTTATGCCGCTTTACACCCACTTGACACAGTAACAGAGAGATATCAATACATAGGTTTTAAGATTATTACTAGTAAGATATATTCTTGTGCGGTGAATTGGGCGTGTTGAGTCCAGGTCTCTGAGCAAGGAGTAGGTCTTGTCTATTACATATTGGGTTTATGGAACGGTACCTGAGCTAATTTGAAACTCTAGTTTTATGTATCACCCCACCTCACCTTTCCCGTTAAGCAGCCATAGTGTGTTTTTTGCATGTGTGACTCTGTTCTGTTTTGTAATTCAGTTCAAGTGTAACGGTTTTTACATTCCCTCTATAAGTGACACCTTATGAGAAGTGTCCTTTTCAGTGTGACTTATTTCACTTAGAATCGTCGTACCTAAATCCACTCATCATGCTGCTACTAGCCTTATGACATTGATTTCATTGCTGAGTGATATTCCATTGTACATAAGGACCACAACTTTTTTATCCATTTTTCTCTTTCCTGGGATATTTAAGGTGGAATGAAGTGGAGGTCCTTGTCAACAGAGCAGCCCTAAACTTTGGGGTGCTTGTGTCTTGCTGATTTTTAATTTTCCCACTTTATACCCTCATGCGTGGAAGTGCCCTATGCTCTCTAAGCTGTGTTTTTTAGATGTTTCAGGACACACCGTACACTTCTCCAGAGTGGCTGTTGGCAATTTACATCCCGCCCATCAGTGTAACAAGGCTCCCATTTCTCCATGGCCTGTCCTGCATTTCGGCTTTTGACACTTTTTTCAGCAAGGCCCTTTTGACCGATGGGAAGCGAGACTTCTTTGTAGCGCTGATTTGCCTTTCCAGGTTGCTTGGTTGGCCAAAAAGGGCGTATGCGTTTTTTCCTGAATATATTCAGGAAAAAACGCATACGCCCTTTTTGGCCAAGGGCATCATTGTCAACGTTTTGCAGCTTTTCATGTGCTTTAAAGGCGATTCGAATCTACCTCCTGAAATCTGTTTCCTGCAATTCTGCCTTGATTTCAATTCCTCGTCTTTGCCTTCCCTCAATGTATTTGTGGACGAGAGTTGTCATTTATAACTATGCAGGTTTGTGAATTGCAGTGCCCTGAAGCTCCATTTTACAACTCGTTTTTTTGGGAGGTGGCCGCAAAAGCGCAGGATGGCTTCAGGCCCTGTTCTGGTTCCGGGGGGCAGGCTGAGCCTGTGGTTAATTCTTCTTCCTGATGGGAAAATAGAGTGACCTGTGCCTGTCCCAACACCAAGACCTAGTCTCTCATTGGTTCCCCGTCTTCCCGTTCATCCTCAGGACAAATTGCAACCTGTACGGAACAGGAGGTTAAAGGTGCTGATGCTCCAAGTAGGGAGATTGCTAGTAAAGTGGCTGGAATGGCCTACCTGAGCACAAGGAGATGAGAAATGAGGTACGTTTTAGAAACCTTTCCCCATCACACGGTGTACCATCTTCTGGGTTTCTCATGCATGTTTTCGATGTAGGAAGATGCCCTTGAACCTGGAGATTTGGGACCCATGGGATGGGTAGCACGCAGTATTACTTTAAAGGGTCTGCGTTTGCGCACCCAACATCACCAAACCTCTCAGCCCCAAGAGTGTCCACCCTTATGTCTCATCCAGCTGTGGGTCTAGATATGGTCAATCCAGGTTGCATCACAGCCCCTGAACGAAATGTGTAAGAATTTCTCTCTCTTTCACTGTCTTTGTTTCATGGGTTTTTAAAAGTAATTTATTTTTTAATGGGGTTTAGCTGCTTTTCACGGCTGTGTTTATGTCGCTTTACACCCACTGGACACACTAACAGAGAGATATCAATACATAGGTTTTAAGATTCTTACTAGTCAGATATATTCTTGTGTGGTGAATAGGGCGTGTTGAGTCCAGTTCTCTGAGCTAGGAGGAGGTCTTGTCTATTACATCTTGGGTTTATGGAACGGTATCTGAGCTAATTTGAAACCCTTGTTTTATGTATCACCCCACCTCACCTTTCCCGTTAAGCAGCCATAGTGTGTTTTCTGCATGTGTGACTCTGTTCTGTTTTGTAATTCAGTTCAAGTGTAACGGTTTTTACATTCCCTCTATAAGTGACACCTTATGAGAAGTGTCCTTTTCAGTGTGACTTATTTCACTTAGAATCGTCGTACCTAAATCCACTCATCATGCTGCTACTAGCCTTATGACATTGATTTCATGGCTGAGTGATATTCCATTGTACATAAGGACCACAACTTTTTTATACATTTTTCTCTTTCCTGGGATATTTAAGGTGGAATGAAGTGGAGGTCCTTGTCAAAAGAGCAGGCCTAAACTTTGGGGTGCTTGAGTCTTCCTGATTTTTAATTTTCCCCCTTTATACCCCCATGCGTGGAAGTGCCCTATGTTCTCTAGCTGTGTTTTTTAGATGTTTAAGGACACACCGTACACTTCTCCAGAGTGGCTCTTGGCAATTTACATCCCGCCCATCAGTGTAGCAAGGCTCCCATTTCTCCATGGCCTGTCCTGCATTTCTGGTTTTGACACTTTTTTCAGCATGGCCCTTTTGACCGATGGGAAGCGAGACTTCTTTGTAGCGCTGATTTGCCTTTCCAGGTTGCTTGGTTGGCCAAAAAGGGCGTATGCGTTTTTTCCTGAATATATTCAGGAAAAAACGCATACGCCCTTTTTGACCAAGGGCATCATTGTCAACGTTTTGCCGCTTTTCATGTGCTTTAAAGGCGATTCGAATCTACCTCCTGAAATCTGTTTCCTGCAATTCTGCCTTGATTTCAATTCCTCGTCTTTGCCTTCCCTCAATGTATTTGTGGACGAGAGTTGTCATTTATAACTGTGCAGGTTTGTGAATTGCAGTGCCCTGAAGCTCCATTTTACAACTCGTTTTTTTGGGAGGTGGCCGCAAAAGCGCAGGATGGCTTCAGGCCCTGTTCTGGTTCCGGGGGGCAGGCTGAGCCTGTGGTTAATTCTTCTTCCTGATGGGAAAATAGAGTGACCTGTGCCTGTCCCAACACCAAGACCTAGTCTCTCATTGCTTCCCCGTCTTCCCGTTCATCCTCAGGACAAATTGCAACCTGTACGGAACAGGAGGTTAAAGGTGCTGATGCTCCAAGTAGGGAGATTGCTAGTAAAGTGGCTGGAATGGCGAACCCGAGCACAAGGAGATGAGAAATGAGGTACGTTTTAGAAACCTTTCCCCATCACACGGTGTACCATCTTCTGGGTTTCTCATGCATGTTTTCGATGTAGGAAGATGCCCTTGAACCTGGAGATTTGGGACCCATGCGATGGGTAGCACGCGGTATTACTTTAAAGGGTCTGCGTTTGCGCACCCAACATCACCAAACCTCTCAGCCCCAAGAGTGTCCACCCTTATGTCTCATCCAGCTGTGGGTCTAGATATGGTCAATCCAGGTTGCATCACAGCCCCTGAACGAATTGTGTAAGAATTTCTCTCTCTTTCCCTGTCTTTGTTTCATGGGTTTTTAAAAGTAATTTATTTTTATAATGGGGTTTAGCTGCTTTTCACGGCTGTGTTTAGGCCGCTTTACACCCACTTGACACACTAACAGAGAGATATCAATACATAGGTTTTAAGATTATTACTGGTCAGATATATTCTTGTGCGGTGAATCGGGCGTGTTGAGTCCAGTTCTCTGAGCAAGGAGTAGGTCTTGTCTATTACATATTGTGTTTATGGAACGGTATCTGAGCTAATTTGAAACTCTTGTTTTATGTATCACCCCACCTCACCTTTCCCGTTAAGCAGCCATAGTGTGTTTTCTGCATGTGTGACTCTGTTCTGTTTTGTAATTCAGTTCAAGTGTAACGGTTTTTACATTCCCTCTATAAGTGACACCTTATGAGAAGTGTCCTTTTCTGTGTGACGTATTTCACTTAGAATCGTCTTACCTAAATCCACTCATCATGCTGCTACTAGCCTTATGACATTGATTTCATGGCTGAGTGATATTCCATTGTACATAAGGACCACAACTTTTTTATCCATTTTTCGCTTTCCTGGGATATTTAAGGTGGAAGGAAGTGGAGGTCCTTGTCAACAGAGCAGCCCTAAACTTTGGGGTGCTTGTGTCTTGCTGATTTTCAATTTTCCCGCTTTATCCCCCCATGCGTGGAAGTGCCCTATGCTCTCTAAGCTGTGTTTTTTAGATGTTTCAGGACACACCGTACACTTCTCCAGAGTGGCTGTTGGCAATTTACATCCCGCCCATCAGTGTAGCAAGGCTCCCATTTCTCCATGGCCTGTCCTGCATTTCTGGTTTTGACACTTTTTTCAGCATGGCCCTTTTGACCGATGGGAAGCGAGACTTCTTTGTAGCGCTGATTTGCCTTTCCAGGTTGCTTGGTTGGCCAAAAAGGGCGTATGCGTTTTTTCCTGAATATATTCAGGAAAAAACGCATACGCCCTTTTTGGCCAAGGGCATCATTGTCAACGTTTTGCCGCTTTTCATGTGCTTTAAAGGCGATTCGAATCTACCTCCTGAAATCTGTTTCCTGCAAATCTGCCTTGATTTCAATTCCTCGTCTTTGCCTTCCCTCAATGTATTTGTAGACGAGAGTTGTCATTTATAACTGTGCAGGTTTGTGAATTGCAGTGCCCTGAAGCTCCATTTTACAACTCGTTTTTTTGGGAGGTGGCCGCAAAAGCGCAGGATGGCTTCAGGCCCTGTTCTGGTTCCGGGGGGCAGGCTGAGCCTGTGGTTAATTCTTCTTCCTGATGGGAAAATAGAGTGAGCTGTGCCTGTCCCAACACCAAGACCTAGTCTCTCATTGGTTCCCCGTCTTCCCGTTCATCCTCAGGACAAATTGCAACCTGTACGGAACAGGAGGTTAAAGGTGCTGATGCTCCAAGTAGGGAGATTGCTAGTAAAGTGGCTGGAATGGTGAACCCGAGAACAAGGAGATGAGAAATGAGGTGCGTTTTAGAAACCTTTCCCCATCACACGGTGTACCATCTTCTGGGTTTCTCATGCATGTTTTCGATGTAGGAAGATGCCCTTGAACCTGGAGATTTGGGACCCATGCGATGGGTAGCATGCAGTATTACTTTAAAGGGTCTGCGTTTGCTCACCCAACGTCACCAAACCTCTCAGCCCCAAGAGTGTCCACCCTTATGTCTCATTCAGCTGTGGGTCTAGATATGGTCAATCCAGGTTGCATCACAGCCCCTGAACGAAATGTGTAAGAATTTCTCTCTCTTTCACTGTCTTTGTTTCATGGGTTTTTAAAAGTAATTTATTTTTATAATGGGGTTTAGCTGCTTTTCACGGCTGTGTTTATGCCGCTTTACACCCACTTGACACACTAACAGAGAGATATCAATACATAGGTTTTAAGATTATTAATAGTCAGATATATTCTTGTGCGGTGAATCGGGCGTGTTGAGTCCAGTTCTCTGAGCAAGGAGTAGGTCTTGTCTATTACATATTGGGTTTATGGAACGGTATCTGAGCTAATTTGAAACTCTTGTTTTATGTATCACCCCACCTCACCTTTCCCGTTAAGCAGCCATAGTGTGTTTTTTTCATGTGTGACTCTGTTCTGTTTTGTAATTCAGTTCAAGTGTAACGGTTTTTACATTCCCTCTATAAGTGACACCTTATGAGAAGTGTCCTTTTCTGTGTGACTTATTTCACTTAGAATCGTCGTACCTAAATCCACTCATCATGCTGCTACTAGCCTTATGACATTGATTTCATGGCTGAGTGATATTCCATTGTACATAAGGACCACAACTTTTTTATCCATTTTTCGCTTTCCTGGGATATTTAAGGTGGAAGGAAGTGGAGGTCCTTGTCAACAGAGCAGCCCTAAACTTTGGGGTGCTTGTGTCTTGCTGATTTTCAATTTTCCCGCTTTATCCCCCCATGCGTGGGAGTGCCCTATGCTCTCTAAGCTGTGTTTTTTAGATGTTTCAGGACACACCGTACACTTCTCCAGAGTGGCTCTTGGCAATTTACATCCCGCCCATCAGTGTAGCAAGGCTCCCATTTCTCCATGGCCTGTCCTGCATTTCTGGTTTTGACACTTTTTTCAGCATGGCCCTTTTGACCGATGGGAAGCGAGACTTCTTTATAGCGCTGATTTGCCTTTCCAGGTTGCTTGGTTGGCCAAAAAGGGCGTATGCGTTTTTTCCTGAATATATTCAGGAAAAAACGCATACGCCCTTTTTGGCCAAGGGCATCATTGTCAACGTTTTGCCGCTTTTCATGTGCTTTAAAGGCGATTCGAATCTACCTCCTGAAATCTGTTTCCTGCAAATCTGCCTTGATTTCAATTCCTCGTCTTTGCCTTCCCTCAATGTATTTGTAGACGAGAGTTGTCATTTATAACTGTGCAGGTTTGTGAATTGCAGTGCCCTGAACCTCCATTTTACAACTCGTTTTTTTGGGAGGTGGCCGCAAAAGCGCAGGTTGGCTTCAGGCCCTGTTCTGGTTCCGGGGGGCAGGCTGAGACTGTGGTTAATTCTTCTTCCTGATGGGAAAATAGAGTGACCTGTGCCTGTCCCAACACCAAGACCTAGTCTCTCATTGCTTCCCCGTCTTCCCGTTCATCCTCAGGACAAATTGCAACCTGTACGGAACAGGAGGTTAAAGGTGCTGATGCTCCAAGTAGGGAGATTGCTAGTAAAGTGGCTGGAATGGTGAACCCGAGAACAAGGAGATGAGAAATGAGGTGCGTTTTAGAAACCTTTCCCCATCACACAGTGTACCATCTTCTGGGTTTCTCATGCATGTTTTCGATGTAGGAAGATGCCCTTGAACCTGGAGATTTGGGACCCATGCGATGGGTAGCATGCAGTATTACTTTAAAGGGTCTGCGTTTGCTCACCCAACGTCACGAAACCTCTCAGCAACAAGAGTGTCCTCCCATATGTCTCCTCCAGCTGTGGGTCTAGATATGGTCAATCCAGGTTGCATCACAGCCCCTGAACGAATTGTGTAAGAATTTCTCTCTCTTTCACTGGCGTTGTTTCATGGGTTTTTAAAAGTAATTTATTTTTTAATGGGGTTTAGCTGCTTTTCACGGCTGTGTTTATTCCGCTTTACACCCACTGGACACACTAACAGAGAGATATCAATACATAGGTTTTAAGATTATTACTAGTCAGATATATTCTTGTGCGGTGAATCGGGCGTGTTTAGTCCAGATCTCTGAGCAAGGAGTAGGTCTTGTCTATTACATATTGGGTTTATGGAACGGTATCTGAGCTAATTTGAAACTCTTGTTTTATGTATCACCCCACCTCACCTTTCCCGTTAAGCAGCCATAGTGTGTTTTCTGCATGTGTGACTCTCTTCTGTTTTGTAATTCAGTTCAAGTGTAACGGTTTTTACATTCCCTCTATAAGTGACACCTTATGAGAAGTGTCCTTTTCTGTGTGACTTATTTCACTTAGAATCGTCTTACCTAAATCCACTCATCATGCTGCTACTAGCCTTATGACATTGATTTCATGGCTGAGTGATATTCCATTGTACATAAGGACCACAACTTTTTTATCCATTTTTCGCTTTCCTGGGATATTTAAGGTGGAAGGAAGTGGAGGTCCTTGTCAACAGAGCAGCCCTAAACTTTGGGGTGCTTGTGTCTTGCTGATTTTCAATTTTCCCGCTTTATCCCCCCATGCGTGGAAGTGCCCTATGCTCTCTAAGCTGTGTTTTTTAGATGTTTCAGGACACACCGTACACTTCTCCAGAGTGGCTGTTGGCAATTTACATCCCGCCCATCAGTGTAGCAAGGCTCCCGTTTCTCCATGGCCTGTCCTGCATTTCTGGTTTTGACACTTTTTTCAGCATGGCCCTTTTGACCGATGGGAAGCGAGACTTCTTTGTAGCGCTGATTTGCCTTTCCAGGTTGCTTGGTTGGCCAAAAAGGGCGTATGCGTTTTTTCCTGAATATATTCAGGAAAAAACGCATACGCCCTTTTTGGCCAAGGGCATCATTGTCAACGTTTTGCCGCTTTTCATGTGCTTTAAAGGCGATTCGAATCTACCTCCTGAAATCTGTTTCCTGCAATTCTGCCTTGATTTCAAATCCTCTTCTTTGCCTTCCCTCAATATATTTGTGGACGAGAGTTATCATTTATAACTCTGCAGGTTTGTGAATTGCAGTGCCCTGAAGCTCCATTTTACACGTCGCTTTTTTGGGAGCCGGCCGCAAAAGCGCAGGATGGCTTCAGGCCCTGTTCTGGTTCCGGGGGGCAGGCTGAGCCTGTGGTTAATTCTTCTTCCTGATGGGAAAATAGAGTGACCTGTGCCTGTCCCAACACCAAGAGCTAGTCTCTCATTGGTTCCCCGTCTTCCCGTTCATCCTCAGGACAAATTGCAACCTGTACGGAACAGGAGGTTAAAGGTGCTGATGCTCCAAGTAGGGAGATTGCTAGTAAAGTGGCTGGAATGGCGAACCCGAGCACAAGGAGATGAGAAATGAGGTGCGTTTTAGAAACCTTTCCCCATCACACGGTGTACCATCTTCTGGGTTTCTCATGCATGTTTTCGATGTAGGAAGATGCCCTTGAACCTGGAGATTTGGGACCCATGGGATGGGTAGCACGCAGTATTACTTTAAAGGGTCTGCGTTTGCTCACCCAACCTCACCAAACCTCTCAGCCCCAAGAGTGTCCACCCTTATGTCTCATCCAGCTGTGGGTCTAGATATGGTCAATCCAGGTTGCATCACAGCCCCTGAACGAATTGTGTAAGAATTTCTCTCTCTTTCCCTGTCTTTGTTTCATGGGTTTTTAAAAGTAATTTATTTTTATAATGGGGTTTAGCTGCTTTTCACGGCTGTGTTTAGGCCGCTTTACACCCACTTGACACACTAACAGAGAGATATCAATACATAGGTTTTAAGATTATTACTGGTCAGATATATTCTTGTGCGGTGAATCGGGCGTGTTGAGTCCAGTTCTCTGAGCAAGGAGTAGGTCTTGTCTATTACATATTGGGTTTATGGAACGGTATCTGAGCTAATTTGAAACTCTTGTTTTATGTATCACCCCACCTCACCTTTCCCGTTAAGCAGCCATAGTGTGTTTTCTGCATGTGTGACTCTCTTCTGTTTTGTAATTCAGTTCAAGTGTAACGGTTTTTACATTCCCTCTATAAGTGACACCTTATGAGAAGTGTCCTTTTCTGTGTGACGTATTTCACTTAGAATCGTCTTACCTAAATCCACTCATCATGCTGCTACTAGCCTTATGACATTGATTTCATGGCTGAGTGATATTCCATTGTACATAAGGACCACAACTTTTTTATCCATTTTTCGCTTTCCTGGGATATTTAAGGTGGAAGGAAGTGGAGGTCCTTGTCAACAGAGCAGCCCTAAACTTTGGGGTGCTTGTGTCTTGCTGATTTTCAATTTTCCCGCTTTATCCCCCCATGCGTGGGAGTGCCCTATGCTCTCTAAGCTGTGTTTTTTAGATGTTTCAGGACACACCGTACACTTCTCCAGAGTGGCTCTTGGCAATTTACATCCCGCCCATCAGTGTAGCAAGGCTCCCATTTCTCCATGGCCTGTCCTGCATTTCTGGTTTTGACACTTTTTTCAGCATGGCCCTTTTGACCGATGGGAAGCGAGACTTCTTTATAGCGCTGATTTGCCTTTCCAGGTTGCTTGGTTGGCCAAAAAGGGCGTATGCGTTTTTTCCTGAATATATTCAGGAAAAAACGCATACGCCCTTTTTGGCCAAGGGCATCATTGTCAACGTTTTGCCGCTTTTCATGTGCTTTAAAGGCGATTCGAATCTACCTCCTGAAATCTGTTTCCTGCAAATCTGCCTTGATTTCAATTCCTCGTCTTTGCCTTCCCTCAATGTATTTGTAGACGAGAGTTGTCATTTATAACTGTGCAGGTTTGTGAATTGCAGTGCCCTGAACCTCCATTTTACAACTCGTTTTTTTGGGAGGTGGCCGCAAAAGCGCAGGTTGGCTTCAGGCCCTGTTCTGGTTCCGGGGGGCAGGCTGAGACTGTGGTTAATTCTTCTTCCTGATGGGAAAATAGAGTGACCTGTGCCTGTCCCAACACCAAGACCTAGTCTCTCATTGCTTCCCCGTCTTCCCGTTCATCCTCAGGACAAATTGCAACCTGTACGGAACAGGAGGTTAAAGGTGCTGATGCTCCAAGTAGGGAGATTGCTAGTAAAGTGGCTGGAATGGTGAACCCGAGAACAAGGAGATGAGAAATGAGGTGCGTTTTAGAAACCTTTCCCCATCACACAGTGTACCATCTTCTGGGTTTCTCATGCATGTTTTCGATGTAGGAAGATGCCCTTGAACCTGGAGATTTGGGACCCATGCGATGGGTAGCATGCAGTATTACTTTAAAGGGTCTGCGTTTGCTCACCCAACGTCACGAAACCTCTCAGCAACAAGAGTGTCCTCCCATATGTCTCCTCCAGCTGTGGGTCTAGATATGGTCAATCCAGGTTGCATCACAGCCCCTGAACGAATTGTGTAAGAATTTCTCTCTCTTTCACTGGCGTTGTTTCATGGGTTTTTAAAAGTAATTTATTTTTTAATGGGGTTTAGCTGCTTTTCACGGCTGTGTTTATTCCGCTTTACACCCACTGGACACACTAACAGAGAGATATCAATACATAGGTTTTAAGATTATTACTAGTCAGATATATTCTTGTGCGGTGAATCGGGCGTGTTTAGTCCAGATCTCTGAGCAAGGAGTAGGTCTTGTCTATTACATATTGGGTTTATGGAACGGTATCTGAGCTAATTTGAAACTCTTGTTTTATGTATCACCCCACCTCACCTTTCCCGTTAAGCAGCCATAGTGTGTTTTCTGCATGTGTGACTCTCTTCTGTTTTGTAATTCAGTTCAAGTGTAACGGTTTTTACATTCCCTCTATAAGTGACACCTTATGAGAAGTGTCCTTTTCTGTGTGACTTATTTCACTTAGAATCGTCTTACCTAAATCCACTCATCATGCTGCTACTAGCCTTATGACATTGATTTCATGGCTGAGTGATATTCCATTGTACATAAGGACCACAACTTTTTTATCCATTTTTCGCTTTCCTGGGATATTTAAGGTGGAAGGAAGTGGAGGTCCTTGTCAACAGAGCAGCCCTAAACTTTGGGGTGCTTGTGTCTTGCTGATTTTCAATTTTCCCGCTTTATCCCCCCATGCGTGGAAGTGCCCTATGCTCTCTAAGCTGTGTTTTTTAGATGTTTCAGGACACACCGTACACTTCTCCAGAGTGGCTGTTGGCAATTTACATCCCGCCCATCAGTGTAGCAAGGCTCCCGTTTCTCCATGGCCTGTCCTGCATTTCTGGTTTTGACACTTTTTTCAGCATGGCCCTTTTGACCGATGGGAAGCGAGACTTCTTTGTAGCGCTGATTTGCCTTTCCAGGTTGCTTGGTTGGCCAAAAAGGGCGTATGCGTTTTTTCCTGAATATATTCAGGAAAAAACGCATACGCCCTTTTTGGCCAAGGGCATCATTGTCAACGTTTTGCCGCTTTTCATGTGCTTTAAAGGCGATTCGAATCTACCTCCTGAAATCTGTTTCCTGCAATTCTGCCTTGATTTCAAATCCTCTTCTTTGCCTTCCCTCAATATATTTGTGGACGAGAGTTATCATTTATAACTCTGCAGGTTTGTGAATTGCAGTGCCCTGAAGCTCCATTTTACACGTCGCTTTTTTGGGAGCCGGCCGCAAAAGCGCAGGATGGCTTCAGGCCCTGTTCTGGTTCCGGGGGGCAGGCTGAGCCTGTGGTTAATTCTTCTTCCTGATGGGAAAATAGAGTGACCTGTGCCTGTCCCAACACCAAGAGCTAGTCTCTCATTGGTTCCCCGTCTTCCCGTTCATCCTCAGGACAAATTGCAACCTGTACGGAACAGGAGGTTAAAGGTGCTGATGCTCCAAGTAGGGAGATTGCTAGTAAAGTGGCTGGAATGGCGAACCCGAGCACAAGGAGATGAGAAATGAGGTGCGTTTTAGAAACCTTTCCCCATCACACGGTGTACCATCTTCTGGGTTTCTCATGCATGTTTTCGATGTAGGAAGATGCCCTTGAACCTGGAGATTTGGGACCCATGGGATGGGTAGCACGCAGTATTACTTTAAAGGGTCTGCGTTTGCTCACCCAACCTCACCAAACCTCTCAGCCCCAAGAGTGTCCACCCTTATGTCTCATCCAGCTGTGGGTCTAGATATGGTCAATCCAGGTTGCATCACAGCCCCTGAACGAATTGTGTAAGAATTTCTCTCTCTTTCCCTGTCTTTGTTTCATGGGTTTTTAAAAGTAATTTATTTTTATAATGGGGTTTAGCTGCTTTTCACGGCTGTGTTTAGGCCGCTTTACACCCACTTGACACACTAACAGAGAGATATCAATACATAGGTTTTAAGATTATTACTGGTCAGATATATTCTTGTGCGGTGAATCGGGCGTGTTGAGTCCAGTTCTCTGAGCAAGGAGTAGGTCTTGTCTATTACATATTGGGTTTATGGAACGGTATCTGAGCTAATTTGAAACTCTTGTTTTATGTATCACCCCACCTCACCTTTCCCGTTAAGCAGCCATAGTGTGTTTTCTGCATGTGTGACTCTCTTCTGTTTTGTAATTCAGTTCAAGTGTAACGGTTTTTACATTCCCTCTATAAGTGACACCTTATGAGAAGTGTCCTTTTCTGTGTGACTTATTTCACTTAGAATCGTCTTACCTAAATCCACTCATCATGCTGCTACTAGCCTTATGACATTGATTTCATGGCTGAGTGATATTCCATTGTACATAAGGACCACAACTTTTTTATCCATTTTTCGCTTTCCTGGGATATTTAAGGTGGAAGGAAGTGGAGGTCCTTGTCAACAGAGCAGCCCTAAACTTTGGGGTGCTTGTGTCTTGCTGATTTTCAATTTTCCCGCTTTATCCCCCCATGCGTGGAAGTGCCCTATGCTCTCTAAGCTGTGTTTTTTAGATGTTTCAGGACACACCGTACACTTCTCCAGAGTGGCTGTTGGCAATTTACATCCCGCCCATCAGTGTAGCAAGGCTCCCGTTTCTCCATGGCCTGTCCTGCATTTCTGCTTTTGACACTTTTTTCAGCATGGCCCTTTTGACCGATGGGAAGCGAGACTTCTTTGTAGCGCTGATTTGCCTTTACAGGTTGCTTGGTTGGCCAAAAAGGGCGTATGCGTTTTTTCCTGAATATATTCAGGAAAAAACGCATACGCCCTTTTTGGCCAAGGGCATCATTGTCAACGTTTTGCCGCTTTTCATGTGCTTTAAAGGCGATTCGAATCTACCTCCTGAAATCTGTTTCCTGCAATTCTGCTTTGATTTCAAATCCTCTTCTTTGCCTTCCCTCAATATATTTGTGGACGAGAGTTATCATTTATAACTCTGCAGGTTTGTGAATTGCAGTGCCCTGAAGCTCCATTTTACACGTCGCTTTTTTGGGAGCCGGCCGCAAAAGCGCAGGATGGCTTCAGGCCCTGTTCTGGTTCCGGGGGGCAGGCTGAGCCTGTGGTTAATTCTTCTTCCTGATGGGAAAATAGAGTGACCTGTGCCTGTCCCAACACCAAGAGCTAGTCTCTCATTGGTTCCCCGTCTTCCCGTTCATCCTCAGGACAAATTGCAACCTGTACGGAACAGGAGGTTAAAGGTGCTGATGCTCCAAGTAGGGAGATTGCTAGTAAAGTGGCTGGAATGGCGAACCCGAGCACAAGGAGATGAGAAATGAGGTTCGTTTTAGAAACCTTTCCCCATCACACGGTGTACCATCTTCTGGGTTTCTCATGCATGTTTTCAATGTAGGAAGATGCCCTTGAACCTGGAGATTTGGGACCCATGCGATGGGTAGCACGCAGTATTACTTTAAAGGGTCTGCGTTTGCTCACCCAACGTCACCAAACCTCTCAGCAACAAGAGTGTCCTCCCATATGTGTCATCCAGCTGTGGGTCTAGATAGGGTCAATCCAGATTGCATCACAACCCCTGAACGAATTGTGTAAGAATTTCTCTCTCTTTCACTGGCGTTGTTTCAGGGGTTTTTAAAAGTAATTTATTTTTTAATGGGGTTTAGCTGCTTTTCACGGCTGTGTTTATGCCGCTTTACACCCACTTGACACACTAACAGAGAGATATCAATACATAGGTTTTAAGATTCTTACTAGTCAGATATATTCTTGTGCGGTGAATCGGGCGTGTTGAGTCCAGTTCTCTGAGAAAGGAGTAGGTCTTGTTTATTACATATTGGGTTTATGGAACGGTATCTGAGCTAATTTGAAACTCTTGTTTTATGTATCACCCCACCTCACCTTTCCCGTTAAGCAGCCATAGTGTGTTTTTTGCATGTGTGACTCTGTTCTGTTTTGTAATTCAGTTCAAGTGTAACGGTTTTTACATTCCCTCTATAAGTGACACCTTATGAGAAGTGTCCTTTTCTGTGTGACTTATTTCACTTAGAATCGTCGTACCTAAATCCACTCATCATGCTGCTACTAGCCTTATGACATTGATTTCATGGCTGAGTGATATTCCATTGTACATAAGGACCACAACTTTTTTATCCATTTTTCTCTTTCCTGGGATATTTAAGGTGGAATGAAGTGGATGTCCTTGTCAAAAGAGCAGGCCTAAACTTTGGGGTGCTTGAGTCTTCCTGATTTTTAATTTTCCCACTTTATACCCCCATGTGTGGAAGTGCCCTATGTTCTCTAGCTGTGTTTTTTAGATGTTTCAGGACACACCGTACACTTCTCCAGAGTGGCTCTTGGCAATTTACATCCCGCCCATCAGTGTAGCAAGGCTCCCATTTCTCCATGGCCTGTCCTGCATTTCTGGTTTTGACTCTTTTTTCAGCATGGCCCTTTTGACCGATGGGAAGCGAGACTTCTTTGTAGCGCTGATTTGCCTTTCCAGGTTGCTTGGTTGGCCAAAAAGGGCGTATGCGTTTTTTCCTGAATATATTCAGGAAAAAACGCATACGCCCTTTTTGGCCAAGGGCATCATTGTCAAAGTTTTGCCGCTTTTCATGTGCTTTAAAGGCGATTCGAATCTACCTCCTGAAATCTGTTTCCTGCAATTCTGCCTTGATTTCAATTCCTCGTCTTTGCCTTCCCTCAATGTATTTGTGGACGAGAGTTGTCATTTATAACTGTGCAGGTTTGTGAATTGCAGTGCCCTGAAGCTCCATTTTACAACTCGTTTTTTTGGGAGGTGGCCGCAAAAGCGCAGGATGGCTTCAGGCCCTGTTCTGATTCCGGGGGGCAGGCTGAGCCTGTGGTTAATTCTTCTTCCTGATGGGAAAATAGAGTGACCTGTGCCTGTCCCAACACCAAGAGCTAGTCTCTCATTGGTTCCCTGTCTTCCCGTTCATCCTCAGGACAAATTGCAACCTGTACGGAACAGGAGGTTAAAGGTGCTGATGCTCCAAGTAGGGAGATTGCTAGTAAAGTGGCTGGAATGTCGAACCCGACAACAAGGAGATGAGAAATGAGGTGCGTTTTAGAAACCTTTCCCCATCAC